>NW_024412407.1:17259353-17304832 GCF_014898765.1 Herpailurus yagouaroundi
AACTAGACCACTTTCTCACACCATTCACAAAAATAAACTCAAAATGGATAAAGGACCTGAATGTGAGACAGGAAACCATCAAAACCTTAGAGGAGAAAGCAGGAAAAGACCTCTCTGACCTCAGCCGTAGCAATCTCTTACTCGACACATCCCCAAAGGCAAGGGAATTCAAAGCAAAAGTGAATTACTGGGACCTTATGAAGATAAAAAGCTTCTGCACAGCAAAGGAAACAACCAACAAAACGAAAAGGCAACCAACGGAATGGGAAAAGATATTTGCAAATGACATATCGGACAAAGGGCTAGTATCCAAAATCTATAAAGAGCTCACCAAACTCCACACCCGAAAAGCAAATAACCCAGTGAAGAAATGGGCAGAAAACATGAATAGACACTTCTCTAAAGAAGACATCCGGATGGCCAACAGGCACATGAAAAGCAGCGTCGCTCCTTATCAGGGAAATACAAATCAAAACCACACTCAGGTATCACCTCACGCCAGTCAGAGTGGCCAAAATGAACAAATCAGGAGACTATAGATGCTGGAGAGGATGTGGAGAAACGGGAACCCTCTTGCACTGTTGGTGGGAATGCAAATTGGTGCAGCCGCTCTGGAAAGCAGTGTGGAGGTTCCTCAGAAAATTAAAAATAGACCTACCCTATGACCCAGCAATAGCACTGCTAGGAATTTATCCAAGGGACACAGGAGTACTGATGCATAGGGGCACTTGTACCCCAATGTTCATAGCAGCACTCTCAACAATAGCCAAATTATGGAAAGAGCCTAAATGTCCATCAACTGATGAATGGATAAAGAAATTGTGGTTTATATACACTATGGAATACTACGTGGCAATGAGAAAAAATGAAATATGGCCTTTTGTAGCAACGTGGATGGAACTGGAGAGTGTGATGCTAAGTGAAATAAGCCATACAGAGAAAGACAGATACCATATGGTTTCACTCTTATGTGGATCCTGAGAAACTTAACAGGAACCCATGGGGGAGGGGAAGGAAAAAAAAAAAGAGGATAGAGTGGGAGAGAGCCAAAGGATAAGAGACTGTTGAGAACTGAGAACAAACTAAGGGTTGATGGGGGGTGGGAGGGAGGAGAGGGTGGGTGATGGGTATTGAGGAGGGCACCTTTTGGGATGAGCACTGGGTGTTGTATGGAAACCAATTTGACAATAAATTTCATATATAAATAAAAAAAAAAGAAAATGAGGGGATGGAGAACCATTTATCATGCAAACAGACATCAAGAGAAAGCTGGAATACCAACACTCATATCAGACAAACTAGATTTTACACAAAAGATTGTAACAAGAGATGAATACCTATATCATAATAAAGTAGTTTATCCAACAAGAAGATCTAAAACTTGGAAATATTTATGTCAACTTGGAACACTCAAATATATAAATCAATTAATAACAAACATAAAGAACTCACTGACAATAATACAATAATAGTAGGGGACATTAGGGGTGCCTGGGTGGCTCAATCAGTTGAGCATCTGACTCTTGATTTCAGCTCAGGTCATGATCCCAGGGTTGTGGTATCAAGCACCGCATCAGGCATCATGCTGAGAGTGAAGCCTGCTTGACATCCTCCCTCTCCCTCCCTCCCTCTCTCTGCCTTCTCCCCCACTCATGCTCACTCTCTGTCTAAATAAAATAATAATAATAATAATAGTAATAATAATAAGAGACTTTAACACCCCACTTACAGCAATGGAGAGATCTTCTAAGCAGAAAATCAACAAGGGAAAAATGGCTTTCAATGACACACTGGACCAGATGGACTTAACAGATTATTCAAACATTTCATCTTAAAGCAGAATACACATTCTTTTTGAGTGTACATGGGACATTCTCCAAAATAGATCACATATCGGGTCACAAATCAGCCCTCAACAAGTACAAAAAGACTGAGATCACACTATGCATATTTTCAGACTACAAAACTATGAAACTAGAAGTCAACCACAAGGAAAGACCGCAAATACATGGAGGTTAAATACTACTAAAAACTGAATGGGTCAACAAGGAAATCAAAGAAGAAATTAAAAAATACATGGAAATAAATGATAAACAAAACAAGATAGTTCAAAACCTTTGGGATGCAGCAAAAGCAGTCATAAGAGGAAAGTATACAGTTATACGGTTCTACCTCAAGAAACAAGAAAAATCTGAAATATGCAACCTAACATTACATGTAAAGGAGGTAGAGAAAGAACAACAAATGAATACTAAAGCCAGCAGAACAAGGAAAATAATAAAGATTAGAGCAGAAATAAAAGATACAGAAAATTAAAAAAAAAAAAAAAAGGACAGATTAATGAAACCAGGAGCTGGATCTTTGAAAGAATTACTAAAATTGATAACCCCCTAGCCAGACTTATCAAAAAGAAAAGAGAAAGAACCCAAATAAATAAAATCACAAATGAAGGAGGAGAGATCACAACCACCACTACAGAAATACAATTAAAAGAGAATATTATGAAAAATTATATGCTAACAAACTGAGCAATTTCAAACAAATGGATAAATTCCTAGTAACATACAAACTACCAAAACGAGAACAGGAAGAAATAGAAAACTTGACCAGACCCATAACCAACAAATTGAATGAGTAATCAAAAATCTCCCAACAAACAAAAGTCCAGGGCCAGATGGCTTCCCAGGAAAATTCTAGCAGACATTTAAAGAAGTGTTAATACCTATTCTTCTCAAACTTTTCAAAAAAATAGAAATAGAAGGAAAACTTCCAACTCATTCTATGAGGACAGATCACCTTGATTCCAAAACCAGATAAAGACCCCATTAAAAAGGAGAATTACAGAGGTGCCTGGGTGGCTCAGTTGGTTGAGTGTCCAACTTCAGCTCAGGTCATGATCTCATGGTTTGGGAGTTCGAGTCCTGAGTCGGCTCTGTGCTGGCAGCTCAGAGCCTGGACCCTGCTTCAGATTCTGTGGCTCCCTCTCTCTCTACCGCTCCCCAGCTTGCACTCTGTCTCTCTCTCTCTCTTTCTCTCTCTCTCAAAAATAAATAAACATTTTTCAAAAAATTTTAAAAGGAAAATTATAGGCCAATATCCCTGGTGAACATGGATACCATTATTCTCAACAAAATACTAGCAAATCGAATCCGATAGTACATTAAAAGAAGCATTTATCACAATCAAGTAGGATTTATTCCTGGGCTGCAAGTGTGGTTCAGTATCTGCAAATCAATCAACGTGATACACCACATTTAAAAAAAAAATTTTTTTTAATGTTTATTTATTTTTGAGACAGAGAGAGACAGAGCATGAACGGGGGAGGGGCAGAGAGAGAGGGAGACACAGAATTGGAAGCAGGCTCCAGGCTCTGAGCCATCAGCCCAGAGCCCGACGCGGGGCTCGAACTCACGAACCGTGAGATCGTGACCTGAGCTGAAGTCGGTTGCTCAACCGACTGAACCACCCAGGCGCCCCGATACGCCACACTAATAAAAGAAAGGATAAGAACCATATGATCCACTCAATAGATGCAGAAAAAGCATTTGGCAAAGTACAGCATAGAAAAGGCCATGTATGAAAGACTCGCAGGTAATATAATCCTCAATGGGGAAAAACTGAGAGCTTGTCCTCTTTGGTCAGGGACAAGAATAGGATGTCCACTCTCATCAATGTTATTCAACATAGTACTGGAAGTCCTAGCCTCAGCAAGCAGACAACAACAACAACAACAACAACAAGCATCCAAATCAGCAAGGAAGAAGTCAAACTTTCACTATTCGCAGACAACATGATACTCTATGTGGAAAATCTGAAAGACTCCAAAAAATTGCTACAACTGATACACGAATTCAGTAAAGTTGCAGGTATATAAAATCAATGTACAGAAATCTGTTACATTTCTATACACCAATAAAGAAGAAGCAGAAAAAGAATTCAAGGAACCAATCCCTTTACAAATGCACCAAAAATCATAAGATATCTAGGAATAAACCTAACCAAAGAAGTAAAAGATCTGTACTCTGAAACCTATAGAACACTTATGAAAGAAATTGAAGATGACAAAAAGAAATGGGAAAACATCCCATGTTCATGGATTGGAAGAACAAATATTTTTAAAATGTCTGTACTAGCCAAAGTAATCCACACATTTGATGCAATCCCTATCAAAATACTACCAACATTTCTCACAGAGCTCAAACAATCCTAAAATTTGTATGTAACCACAGAAGAAACCAAATAGTCAAAACAACCTTGAAAAAGAACAGCAAATTTGGGGCATCAAAATTCTGGACTTAAAGTTATGTTAGAAAGCTGTAGTGATCAAGACAGTGTGGTACTGGCACAAGAACAGACACATAGATCAATGGAACAGAAGACAGAACAGAAAATGGACCCACAACTATATGGCCAACTCATCTTCAACAAAGCAAGAAAGAATATCCAATGGAAAAAAGATAGTCTCTTCAACAACTGATGTAGGGAAAATGACAACATGCAGAATGAAACTGGACCACTTCCTTACACGAAGTAAATTCAAACTGAAAGAAAGACCTAACTGTAAGACAGCCATCAAAATTCTAAAGGAGAACACAGGAAACAACCTCTTTGACTTTGGCCATAACAATTTCTTCTGAGATACATCTCCATAGGTAAGGGAAACAAAAGCAAACGTGAACTATTGGGACCTCATGAAGATTAAAAAAAACTTCTTCACAGTCAAGGAAACAATCAACAAAACTAAAAGGCAACCTTTGGAATGGAAGAAGATATTTGCAAATGACATCTGATAAAAGGTTAGTGTCCAAAATCTATAAAAGACTTATCAAAGTCAACACCTAAAAAATAAATAATCCATTTAAGAAATGAGCAGAAGACATGAATAGACATTTTTCCAAAGAAGACATACAGATGGCTAAGAGACACATGAAAAGATGTTCAACATAAATCATCATCAGGTAAGTACAAATAAAATCCACAGTGAGATATCACTTCACACCTGTCAGAATAGCTAAAATTAACAATACAGGAAAGAACAGATGTTAGTGAGGATGCGGAGAAAGGGGAACCCTCTTACACTGTTGGTAGGAAATACAAACTGGTGCAGCCACTTTGGAAAACAGTATGGAGGTTCCTCAAAAAGTTAAAAATAGAACTACCCTACGATCCAGTAACCACACTACTAGGTATTTACACAAAGGATACAAAAATACTGACTCAAGGGGACACATGCACCCCAATGTTTATAGCCACATTATCAACAATAGCCTAATTATGGAAGGAGTCCAAGTGTCCAGTGACTGAGGAATGAATAAAGAATATGTGGTATATATATATACAATGGAATATTACTCAGCCATAAAAAAGAATGAAATATTACCATTTGCAACAAGGACAGAACTAGAGCATGAGCATATTATGTAAGGCTAAATGAGTCAGTCAAAGACAAATGCCATATAATTTCACTCAAATGTGGAATTCAAGAAAAAAAAAAAACAGATGAACATGGGGGAAAAAAATCAAGAGAGGCAAACCATGAAACAAACTCTGAACTACAGAGAATAAACTGAGGGTTGCTGGAAGGGAAGTGGGCAGAGGTTTGGGCTAAATGGGTGATGGGTATTAAGGAGGGCTCCTTGTCATGAGGAGCACTGGGTGTTTTATGTAAGTGATGAATCACTAAATTCCACTCCTGAAACTAACCTTTCACTGTATGTTAACGAACTGGAATTTAAATAAAAACTGGACACAAAAAATAGAAAGAAAAAAACAGAGAAACAAAGCTATAACGAAACCAAAACTCTGCAATTCTCACTTTGAAGCGTACACAAATCTTGCTCTGAAGAAGTGCTATCATGAAGAGTTAACGATTTTAGACTGAATTTGAAGCAATAAAGGCATCTTTCCCATAGGACATCTGACTCCATTAGAAAGAAGCCAAGGACCAATACATCTCACAAACAGTTCACATTTCAATGCTTCATCTCAAACATTTATCATAAGCAATAGCTCGCCAGCAAAATAAAACCTATCCTTTTAATGCAAACATTTGAAATAAATGGCACAAAATAAATAGCGTGACTTATTTTCTTATACCCTGATTTATAGTTTTTTCATTCTTTTACTTTAATAAAGAGTGCATTAAAAGAACACAGACATACTTCTAAATTTTCAAAATAAATTAGAAACATTTCCATTGTATCTTAGTGGTGTGGAACATGTGTTTTACAGGAAAGCTCTTTGTGTAAGATTTTTTTTTTGGTATCAACTTCCTTAAGATACAATTCATATACCTATAATCCACCCACTTAAAGTATATAATTCAGTGGTTTTTAATATAGTCACAGAGTTGTGACCATCACCACAATCAATTTTGGAACATTTTTATTACCTCAGAAATGAATTCTAAACCTTTTAGCTGCCCACCTCATACCCCACCCCATTTTTCCAGCTCCAGGCAACTACTAATCCACTTTCTACTTGCTTCTATTGGATATTTTCATATAAATGGAATCATATAGTATGTGGTCCTTTAAAACTGTGTGGAACATTTTAAACAATTGGTTACTGCTGATAAAATATCTTGGCTTTTTGAAGTCTATAGGCAGCTTTACTACAGCACAAAACATATTTCATTCTATATCAGCAAAGTACTATAATCGTGCTGGCATTTATCCAGCATATATCAGATCTAGCAATCACAATATTATGTTTCACAAGGAAGCATGATCATTTAAAGTTCACTCAATTGCTGCAAGTTATTTTTTATCAATAAAATGTGGCTTTGTGACCCGGGTATTGTAACCTAAATACACTGATCTGTTTTGGAATGAGCTCTTACACACATAAAATATTGAAATTTTTTCTCTTTTCTATAACCAACCTTGACATCAGGAAACCATGATCATTTCCCAAAGCAGTCTAGTTACCTCTTGCTTACTTGTTTGATTTTTCTTTTAATTTCTCTTTTTTAAATTTAAAGATATAAAACACCATAATGAATGATAGCACAACAGTTTTCTGATAGTTTCTCTTTATAACATTAAATATACATGCTGCTCTGATTACACAATTACTGTGATGATTTATTAAATGGAAAAGGGAAATTTACATCACGTACTAAATAAATCTGAATCTAGATTGTGCAATACACATGAAAGCTGTATTCACAAATACTCCAGAAATAGTTCAATCTCTAACAGTTACCCTTTTACCTCAGCTTCTCATACTTTCCTTGATCTTACTGTAAAGAATGATCTAACCAAAGAAATAGATAGCATCAACAGGGTCAAAGTGATTGATTATGATAAGTAATGTTAATTCCCATCATCAAGGGAATATACTGGTTATAGATTTTTTATTGAAAAGAGACATCGTGAAAGGGAAAGAAGTGAATAAAAAAGGAGGTAATTGTATCCATTAAAGTGATTTTTTTTAATGCAAGTAAACATTGAAATAAAGAAAAAATTTAGAGGAAAGATAAGGGAGAAGGGACGGAAGGTAACAAAATGTGAGATGATTATCATCAGGAAGAAAAGGCTGGACAGAAAGGGGCGTATTAATACAACTTATAATTTGATTTGAAAGGGACAAGTTAGTCCCTCAGGGGACTGATTATTACAGACACTATTTTTGTTTATTCTTCAGGTATGTGTGTATAGCAAAGGATGATTGGTCATTCACCCAGATAGTTTCTGAAGCTTTTCCAGGATATCTGGCCTGTCTGACCTAGCTACTTATTTTTTGTTCCTATAAAACACCTTTATTACCCAGGAAATAAAAGTTTAGTCCAAACATTGGCAATAAAGCAGGAAACTTAAAAAAGAGTGAATATAGTTACTCAAATGAAGTCTTCAATTTATGGCATAGTATCCAAAACAATAGCTGCAGAGAGACATCTGTTTTTTTAAGTTTCTGTGTAGGTTATTTTTTTTAATATTTATTTTTTTATTTTGAGAGAGAGCGAGCACATGTGCATGTTTGCACACACACACAAACGGGGGAGGCTCAGCGGGAGAGGAGAGAATCCCAAGAGATTTTGCACTTTCAGCGCAAAGCCCGATGAGGAGGCATATCACAAACTGTGAGATTATGACTGAGATCAAGAGTAGGACGCTTAACCGACTGAGCCACCCAGACGCCCTGAGGCATCTGTTTTATAGAGGTGGGTGGTAGAGTAAAAATAGTTCTAGACATGGATTCAGTTTCAAATACTGGCTTTCACACCCAGGAATTTCTGGGACTTGCAGTTTTCTTATTAAAAGAAAAGTTATTAAGATAATAGTATTTTCTTATTAAAAGAAAAGTTTTCTACTAAAAGTAGAAAAGTAGCTTTTCTGGTCAACTCCAGAGTTGTAAGAAATAAATGAGAAAGTATTTCTAAAAGCACTTTGTAAATTGTACTGAGCTATCATGCATTTTTCTTAGTAGGTAGTTGTTTCAAAAGTCAGTTAAAAGTTTTTGCAGGGGGCGCCTGGGTGGCTCAGTCGGTTAAGCGTCCGACTTCGGCTCAGGTCACGATCTCACAGTCTGTGAGTTCGAGCCCCGCGTCGGGCTCTGGGTTGATGGCTCAGAGCCTGGAGCCTGCTTCCGATTCTGTGTGTCTCTCACTCTCTGCCCCTGCCCCATTCATGCTCTATCTCTCTCTGTCTCAAAAATAAATAAAAAAACGTTAAAAAAAAATTAAAAAAAAAAGTTTTTGCAGGACGGTGTTGGGGATCCTTCAGAATGTTCTCTATCCGTAACCCATTGAAAATTCTTTGAAAAAACCATCAACACGTAGATATGATTCTCACTCATCATATGAAGAATTTAAGATGAAGAGATACTGATTCCAGATCCAGAAATTATAAAAATATATACAGTGGGTAAAAATCTCCCTCTCATCTTGTCCCACATGAGCCTGGTTTCCACCCCATCCCAAAGCACTGTGCTTAGTATCTTCCCTATACTTCCAGAGTTTTTGTATTTTGCCTAGTCTCAAACTTTATAAAGCCAACTTATTCCCACATGAAAATGAACATGGCTAACATAATTTCATACCAGACTAATCATTGGAAAGCTGTTTTATTTATGCATATATGTATATTTTATATGTATATTTATGGAATATGTATATTTTATTTATATGTTTTAATAAGTATTTTATGTTATTTATATATGTGTATTTATATATGTTTATATATTATATATATATCATATATATCATGTATTTCATATGGCATTCTTCAATTACAAGCCAGAATTTATTAACTTAATAAGCACTTACATAATGCTTACAATGTGCTAAGACTATTCTAAACACTTTAGAAATACGAAATACTTTTAACCTTTTAACACACTTAACTCTATGACATGGATACCATTATTAATCTCATTAAAATTTTGTTTTAAGTAATCTCTACATCCAACATAAGGCTCAAACTCACAAGTCTGAGATCAAGAGTCATGTGCTCTACTGACTGAGCCAGCCAGGTGCCCTTAATCCCATTTTACACATAGGCTGAGGCTTGGTTTGGTTACATAATAATTTCCCTAAATTCAAGAATAAATGGCAGAGCAAGAGTCCATGTAGTTTTAGAACACATGTTCTTAACCACTATGTTCTGCTATCTTTAAAATGATCTTTAAAGTGATTTATTGCTTAAATGGGATGGCTAATATGAACCAGATTATTTTAACTTCTGTCTTTAGGTTATAGTTTCCTTCTCTCTAAGAAATAACGAATAAATATACATATAAATGCCTCAGCAAATCTATCCCAGTTTATAATGAATTAGTGGGTGCTATTTCTGGAAAAAAAAAAAACTATTTTATTATTTCCAAGAGGACTTCCTACAGATTTTCCTCAGAATTGATGCTGAAGCTAATGACATGATGGTAGTAAGAGGTGCCCACATTTTGAATACTCACTGCCTATTAAATAAATTTCATAGGTAAAGACTCTGATTACTGAAGCAGTGGTAGCTATGGTCCTGACTGTTACAGTGTATCCAGAATCTTTTCCCTATTAAAGGCTTTTAATATTCTGGGAATATGAGTCCTACAGGCTAACTAATATAGGAAGCCAGCTGTGTATGTGCTTAATAAAATACAAGTTACAAACTCTAAAGTATTGATCGGTCTTTAGTTAACCAGCATTCCAATTTTTTACTGTTGTATTAAAAGTCTTAAGAAATTCAAAGATGTATCTTTTACATAAATATTTAAGGTGATAAACTTTATACCTCTTAAAATCTCCATTAAAGTTTCCAAAAGAGGGGTACCGACTGGCTCAGTTGGTTAAGCGTCTGACTCTTGGTTTCAGCTCAGATTATGATCTCACGGTTTGT
The DNA here is from genome assembly GCF_014898765.1 of Herpailurus yagouaroundi. Taxonomy (NCBI): domain Eukaryota; kingdom Metazoa; phylum Chordata; class Mammalia; order Carnivora; family Felidae; genus Herpailurus; species Herpailurus yagouaroundi. The sequence goes on from NW_024412407.1 coordinate 17,269,685, forward strand.
GAGTTCAAGCCCCGTGTTGGGCTCTGTGCTGACAGCGTGGAGCCGGCTTGGGATTTTCTCTCTCCTGCTCTCTCTCCCCCTCCCCTGCTCACGTGTATGCACTCTTTCTAAAAAATAAATGAATAAACTTCTTAAAAAGTTTCAAAAAGAACTCTCCTTACCAAGGTCTTCTTGGTATAAGCCTTTTTGTTGTTGTTGTTATGAAATAAGTAAATAGAAACTGAACTTTGGTATCACCTAAAAAATGAACTTTTGGTTGGGGCGCCTGGGTGGCGCAGTCGGTTAAGCGTCCGACTTCAGCCAGGTCACGATCTCGCCGTCCGTGAGTTCGAGCCCCGCGTCAGGCTCTGGGCTGATGGCTCAGAGCCTGGAGCCTGTTTCCGATTCTGTGTCTCCCTCTCTCTCTGCCCATCTCCCGTTCATGCTCTGTCTCTCTCTGTCCCAAAAAAATAAATAAACGTTGAAAAAAAAAATTAAAAAAAAAATGAACTTTTGGTATGACAGGAGTGATAACTTGACATATAGTGGAAATCCTAGGTAGTGAAATTTAAGTTATAAGGTTCAGGTGAGAGTGAAACAGTATTAGCACAGAATAAGAGTTACTGTATACGGGTTAACCTGCAGTCAAAGGTAGGTCTGTGCTCATCTCTGGGGACCCCTGGACATCCGTGGCTGACCCTGGGCCATGACAAAGACAAAATGAACTAAAGAGTGACTTGTATGCTGTTTAAAGTCTGAAATTCTCCTTGACACATACTCTACTAACTTGTCTGTATATTATTAAAAAGGATTTAAAAAAAATTTTTTTTAACGTTTATTTATTTTTGAGACAGAGAGAGACAGAGCATGAGCAGGGGAGGGGCAGAGAGAGAGGGAGACACAGAATCTGAAACAGGCTCCAGGCTCTGAGCTGTCAGCACAGAGCCCGACGCGGGGCTTGAACTCACGGACCGTGAGATCATGACCTGAGCCGAAGTCGGACGCTTAACCGACTGAGCCACCCAGGCGCCCCTATTAAAAAGGATTTTAAGTAATCTCTGCACCCAACTTGGGGCTCAAACCCACAACCTCAAGAGTCACATGCTCTACTGCCTGAGCCAGCCAGGTGCCCCATTATCTATATCTTTTATAGAAAACTTATAGGTCGATGATTGGTACTCAGATTCATAAATTATATTGTCTAATTTAGCTATATGAGCAGGGCGATACAAAAGACTCTTCTGTAAACTTGTGTCTTGGCTGCCCTGGAAACAGATATCTTGTGTGTATCTTAATGGTGCATAACCTAAACACAAATCACATCCACTGAGATTAAGAAAGAGCCCTAAAGCTGTGTCTGGAAGGCTCAGACCTCTCTGTCTGTCTGTGTTTTCCTGCTCCTGCTGTACCCCATCCTTTAGTTTCTCAAAGCTGAGGGGGAGCAGAATAAGCCACCCCAGAATGTGCCACTTTGACATATGGATTATTTGCAGCTGAAGACAACCAGAGGCCGGGGAGACAGGGAGAATTTTTTACCTTCCCCTGAACTGCCTCAGAGAATTTAGATGGGGGCGGGGGGGGGGGGGGGGGGGAGGGCTATACCAGGAAGAGAGCTGTAACCAAAGAGAACGTTTTGTATAAGAAAGAACTACTTGCATGACTTAGCAAACATTTGTTTACCAAACACTGGCTCTTCCCATCTTCCACCCCTTGAAAGTGCCAGACCCTCTGGGGGGCCTGGGGGGCTCAGTTAAGCATCCTAATCTTGGTTTCAGCTCAGGTCATGATCTCACAGTTTGTGAGATGGAGCTCCATGACATGCTCTGTGGATGGCACACAGCCTGCTTGGGATTCTTTTTCTGCCCCTCTCCAGTTCCCTCTCTCAAAATAAATAAATAAACTTAAAAAAATAGTGCCAGACCCCTACCCTCTTCTCCTTAGCTCAGGATGGCATATAAGACTCAATTACCTGACTGCTGGGGAGTCTGTTTTTATGGGGCCACCCATACATACAAAATTTGTCTCCTGTTAATGTGTTAAGTCAATTTAGTTATTAGACAAGGCAAAGAACCTAGAAGGGAAGAGAGGAAAGGTTTCTGCCCCTACAAAGCCTTATATGAATATACCCTTTGGAATCATGTGAGTCCTTTCAATGATCTGATCCCGCGTAATTTCTGCAACTTTAATAAAAGCAAACAGAAACGGAGTTGAGGCTAGGAAAATAGAATGCAATACTGATGAATTCCAGCAACCATCCAGGAAGACACTATGCAGAGGATGAGAGGGTGCAGCCTCCCTCCCTCACATCCTGCATATTCAGGTGGGACAGAGCTGCTGGGTCACCGGAAGGCAGATGATACAAGTCAGCCCTCAAGTGGAACAGAGGTGTCAGGGATATGAATGGCATCAGAAATGTTTTGCCTTCCTAAGAGAATATTCTGAGGCATTTTCTTTACATTCTCCATAACAGTAAGAAATTTTTCCACAATCTATATCTTTTTTTAATTTTTTTTAAAGTTTATTTATTTTGAGACAGACAGAGACAGTACAAGTGGGGGAGGGGCAGAGAGAGAGAAAGAGAGAGAATCCCAAGCAGGCTCCATGCTGCTGGTGCAGAGCCTGATGCAGGACTTGAACTCACAAAATGGCGAGATCATGACCTGAGCAGAAACCAAGAGTTGGACTCAGCTGACTGAGCCACCAGGGCACCCCTACAAGGTATATCTTTGCAGATGGACATCTAAAACCATAAGAAGTACTATAGGTCAAGATGAACAGAGTGAAGTATTAGCAGAAATTCAGTTATATTTGAAAGATACAAATACATATGTATGTATATGTAAATACATTCAGCAACATTTTTCCTTCTTGGCAGGTAAAGGTAAGTAAATTCTCAATCTTGTGATTTTTCTCTTATAAGAAAATAACAGCTGCTTTATTGTTGTTACCAATTTTATAATCACCCAAAGTGAAATTTTCAATCAATTACAGTGCCATTGAAGAATGACACCTTGATTATTTAATGTTTTTTTTTTTTTCAACGTTTATTTATTTTTGGGACAGAGAGAGACAGAGCATGAACGGGGGAGGAGCAGAGAGAGAGGGAGACACAGAATCGGAAACAGTCTCCAGGCTCTGAGCCATCAGCCCAGAGCCTGATGCGGGGCTCGAACTCACGGACCGCGAGATTGTGACCTGGCTGAAGTCAGACGCTTAACCGACTGCGCCACCCAGGCGCCCCGATTATTTAATGTTTTAATAAAAGTTGTTTTAGGGGTGCCTGGGTGGCTCAGTTGGTTAAGCATCAGGCTCTTGGTTTTGGCTCAGGTCATGATCTCATGAGTCATGAGTCTGAGCCCCAGGTCAGGCTCCACGCTGCTGGCGTGGAGTCTGCTTGAAATTCTCTCCCTCCCTTTCTCTTTGCCCCTCCCTCACACTCTCTCTCTCTCAAAATAAATAAATAAACTTAAAAAAAAGTTTTAAGAAAAGTTGTTTTAACCACATGCATATGAGTTATCAGAACTAGGAAAGCAATTTGTCAGGCATAAAAAAGACAGCTAGAGAACATATGATTCAACCATATATAACTTGTATGTATTACTAATATTTGGTAATTAAATATGGTGTAAGTAGTTAAGTAAAAAGAACTCGTAGTGTATATCTTACTCCAATAATGAGTAAACTGAGGCCTAGAGAGATTAAGGAAATGGAGATAGGTCACAGAGGTAGGAAATGATAGCTCTAGGTTTTGACCCAGATTCCCCAGAACCCTCAGTCAGGGCTCCTCTCATTAAGACACCCGGACTTCATCTCCTGGCTGCAGGCAGATAACCAAAGAAAACAGGCTGAAAGGAAAAGAGTACAATATGCAAGGTGAAATGAGGAGTTCTCTGCAAATCAAAATGAATTCCTTATTTTGTGGGCCTTCAAACTCAGAAGGAGGCTGGAAGCTCTTTGTAAACAGAGAACTAAGGGGTCGTACCCTCAAGCCCTAAGTACACTCTTATTTGGCTCAGGGAGAAAAGGCGGTGTTTGAGGGATGAGAACATGCTTTACCTCCTTAGAGACTCAGAGTTCCACAAAGGGGCTCAAAGGATGGCTCCCTTCCCCCAGGCCTGGGAAAGAATTTTGGAAAGCATGAGTGAATATCTTCTTTTGGCACCTGGTCAGGGGCACATACAGCTTGTAAGCTGTCCTCTTGGGAAGAGAGCATGATGGCTTCCGGCTGGTAAGTGACTGGTGTCGATGTTGCTCTTGAAGACCCCACTGAACACACTTCACACATAGGGTCACTCTCACTTGGCAAAGAAGAGAAGCTTTTATACTGAACAAAGTCCAATAAGAAGGCCTTTTCATAGATACACAAAGGCCAGTGATGTATTTTTCCCTGCCCTGAATTTCAATTAGCATCTTAGGCAACAAACTTGAAAATAACTAAATGAGAAATGTCTGCATTTAGTCTATGGGCCAAGGCCAAGGAAATATAAAATATATATTAAAAATCACTATTAGCCAAATGAACTCTCAGTGTGCATGGGGAGGGGGTGGACATTTCTTAAGAGTATTCTGTTGGAGTTGCTTTTTTTTTTATCCTGTTATACTGTTACCTAAAAACTTCTAATAATTACTTTTTGCTTTACTTACTTAACATTTTAGTGAGTTAAACAGTGAGACAAAATATGTTCTCATCTACTATTTAATTAATCAAGATATGTGTGAAGTAGCTTTCATCCTTTTCTGGTGTCACCAAAAGGAAAAGTTGAAAGTATTATAAACTCAGAGAATTTTGTCTATAAAAGTGAGGGGGAGCAAAATACATGACCTCAAAAATGTCACTTTGGCGTGTATATTATTTCAAGCTGAAGACAATCAAGGCCCAACAGACTCAAGAAGAGCTGTTTAGGGGCGCCTGGGTGGCGCAGTCGGTTGAGCGTCCGACTTCAGCCAGGTCACGATCTCACGGTCCGCGAGTTCGAGCCCCGCGTCGGGCTCTGGGCTGATGGCTCAGAGCCTGGAGCCTGTTTCCAATTCTGTGTCTCCCTCTCTCTCTCTGCCCCTCCCCCGTTCATGCTCTGTCTCTCTCTGTCCCAAAAATAAATAAATGTTGAAAAAAAAATAAAAAATAAATAAATAAAAAATAAAAAAAAAAAAGAAGAGCTGTTTACCTTCCTCTTTTTTTTTTTTAAATGTTTTTTAATGTTTATTTGTTTTTGAGAGACAGAGACAGAGCGTGAGCAGGGGAGGGGCAGAGAGAGAGGGAGACACAGAATCTGAAGCAGGCTCCAGGCTCCCAGCTGACGGCACAGGGCCCGACGTGGGGCTCAAACCCACGAACTGTGAGACCATCACCTGAGCAGCAGTCAGACACGCAACCAACTGAGCCACCCAGGCACCCCCAACAATCCACATTTTAACAAGCTCTTCTGATGGACAGGAAAGTTTGATAACCACTGGTCCAAGTTAACTGACTCACAATAGCAACATGCAAAAGAATGAAGCTGGCTCACTTTCTTACACCACACACAGAAATAAACTCAAAATGGATGAAAGACCTAAATGTGAGACCTGAAACCATAACACTCCTGGAAAAAAACACAGGCAATCATTTCTCTGACATTAGCCATAGAAACATTTTTCTACGTATGTCTCCTCGGGCAAGGGAAACAAAAGCAAGAATAAACTATTGAGACCATCCCAAAATAAAAAGCAAAGAAAACCATCAACAAAACAAAAAGGCAACCTACTGAATGGGAGAAGAGAGAAGATATTTGCAAATGATATATCCAATAAGGAGTTAATATCCAAAATGCAGAAAGAACTTATACAACTCTGTACCCCCCCAAAAGTAATTTGGTATAAAAATGGGCATAAGACCTGAATAGATATTTTTCCAAAGAAGACATACAGATGGCCAACAGACACATGAAAAGATGCTCAACATAATAATCATCAGGGAAATGCAAATCAAAACCACAATGAGATAGATATCACCTTATACCTGTCAGAATGGCTAGGATCAAAATGACAAGAAATAATAAGTGTTGGTGCAAATGTGGATAAAAAAGAACACTTGTGTACTATTGGTGGGAATACAAATTGGTGCAGCCACTGTGGAAAGCAGTATGGATGCTCCTCAAAATATTTAAAACAGAAATACCATATAATCTAGTAATTCCACTACTGGGTTTTTACTAAAGAAAATGCACCCCTATGTTTACTGCAGCATTATTTACAATAGCCAAGATAGGGAAGCAACCCAAGTGTCCACTGATATATGAATGGATAAAGAAGATGTGGTATGTGTGCATGTATTTGTGTGTATATACAAATATTTGTATATTTACAAAATTTACAATAATTTACAAATATATACAAGTATTTGTGTGTATATACATGTATACAAATACACACACGTATGTATATATATGTGTATATATGTGTGTGTGTGTATATATATATAATGGATATATATGTATATATAATGGATATATATATATATATATACATATAATGGATATATATGTATATATGTGTATAATGGAATGTTATTCACCTATAAAAAAGAATGAAATCTTGCCATTTGCAACAACATGGATGTAGCTAGAGAGTATAATACTAGGTGAAATAAGTCAGAGAAAGACAAATACCATACGATTTCACTCATATGTGGAATTTAAGAAACAAACCAAATGAACAAAGAAAAAAAAGAGACCAAAAAGCCCCCAGATTCTTAACCATATAGAACAGATGGTCACCCGAAGAGAGGTGGGGAGGGATGAGTGAAATAGGTGAAGGGGATCAAGAGTACACTTACCTTGATGAGCACCAAGGAACATATAGAATTGGTGAATCACTATATTGTACACCTAAAACTAATTTAACACTATATGTTAACTATACTATAATCAAAACAAAATTTTTTATAAAAAGAAGATGCGGCACGCACACACACATACACACACAATAGAACATTACTCAGCCATAAGAAAAGATGAGATCTCGTCATTTGCAACAATACAGATGGACCTAGAGGGTACAATGCTAGGTGAAATAAGTCAGACAGATAAAGACAACAATTCTACTCATGTGTGGAATCTAGAAAACAAAATGAATAAACGAAAAACAGGAACAGACTTCCTAATACAGAGAACAAACTGATGGTTGCCGGAGAAAAGATGGGTAGGGGAATGGGTGAAAAAAAAATTAATAAACCACAGAGATGCCATTGCACATCAGTGGGGAAAAAGGGGCTAGAAGAAAATATAGGAACACGTTTATGACTTTGTAGCAGAAAATTTCTCAAACAAGAAACAAAAACAGCTTACTATACAGGAAAAGATTGGTACACTTAACTGCATTAAAATTCAATATATCTGTTTATACATGTATCATTTATTATAAAGTAAATGAAAAGATAAGCCTCTAAACAGGAATAGATGTTTTTCACACATATTGACAAAGACTCATATTTAGTATGTATTCATTCAACAACTATTCATCGAGTGCTTATGTGCCAGACACTATTATAAGTGTTAGGATATAGTAAAGAACAACAAAAAAACTATAAAGATCTCTGCTCTCCTGAACTTACATGCCTTGCTTACAACAGACCTAATCAATAAGGAAATCATACAGTTATTTGCTTAAATTGTGGGTAAATTATATACATTATATATAAATACAGGAACCTAAAAATAGAAAGTTTGAAAGTCTGGAAAGTTTGAAATCTGACAGCCTCTGTCATCAGCCACTCTTGTGCTGGCACAATGGGACCGTGAAGGTGGGGCTTGGGAGTCCTGTCAGCCAGGAAAGAATTCAAGCTTTGGTGCCAGGGTTCTCAGACCAGGGCTCTACGTCCCATAAGGTGATTGAGGTATTATTCGTTAACTTCTTGCTCATCCTAAATTCTACCCCTGCTGTGTTGTCTTGGATTCTGGACCAAAGGTGGCCCCCAAATATCTTTTAGATGATGGGGTTCACCTGCTGTTCGGCAGCTCACACGAAGGAGCTTTTAAGAGTCTGGTCGTAACTAACAATGGGATGAATTTTACAACGTGGCCCACTCATTACCACTATGCTGAAAAGAAATCATCCATTGTAAAATTGACAATTACTGCATTTTAGTAAACTTTGAAATTTTTTGAAAACTATAATTCCAAGAGTGTTTCTCAAACAAGAAAATCTTCCAGTAGATATAATGTACTTCTTTGATGAAATGACTCTCATCCCTTTCTCCTCACCAGTACAGGAGGATTAAAATAGGATTAAAATAGATAGTTTACATACAATAGAACTGTACAGCTATGACCTTCGAGGGGAAATGACTGATTGCACAGACATAATGTAAATAGACATGGTCTCTGTGCTTAGATGAAGGAATCTGTATATATCATCATTAAAAGTTGAAGCCAATTTGTGAGAAGCAATGGAAGATCCTCATAGATTATGGCTGTAAGAATGGATGTACAAATGCATGGAGAGATGACATACTTAGGCACCATCCTGCCTAACAAGCTATGAGATATGGGTTCTGGGTCAGTGAACAGTGTACATTCTTTTTACTTTAGAATTCCATTCTCCATTCTAATTCACTTAAGCTGGAAGTGAAGATGGAAGACTTTATTTATTCTTGAAGCAAACTGCTGACTGAGCCTGAAAATTTGCCTAGAATTGAGGAATGACACTGTCTTTTTAAATTAATTATAGCACTTAATTCTTAGTAAACAAAAGACTTAAAAGTCTTAGTTTATAGTTACTTTATTTTCTTCCCTCTTTTAACCAAGACACTTGCATGAGAACTTCTGCTTTCAGCCGTGATAAAGTAACAAAGTCCTAACTTTAATTTGTAAACAATTAGCTGAACAAAGTATATGAAACAGCTGTTTTCAGACACTGAATGACAGGCCTATAGGACTATGATTTCTGGAATAATGAAACCAGATGAGGTAAATGCTATGCACACCCCAACTTTCTGCCTGGAGGTGGCAGGTGGGGGAACTCAGAGGCTCACCTGAGGTGAGCAGATGGAGTTCAGAGCTCAGGAAGCTGAGGTGGCTGGAATCTGCAGGGTAGAATTCTGGAAAGAAGAGAGCTACACAGAAAAAGGCCTCCAGGGGCACCTGGGTGGCTCAGTCTGTTAAGCGTTATCTTGATCTCAGCTCAGGTCATGATCTCATGGTTCATGGAATCAAGCCCCACACCAGGTTCTCGGCTGACAGTGTGGGGCCTGCATGGGATTCTCTCTCTTTGCCCCTCCCTTATTCATGCATGCGTGCTCTCTCTCTCTCTCTCTCTCTCTCTCTCTCTCAAAATAAATAATAAATTAAAAAAAAATTTAAAAAGAAAAGAACAAGGTCTCTGGAAATCTGCATAGGGGTTTCCTTGAACTCTTCTTGTGTATGAGGCTGCACATGCCTTCCTATCCCAAACATTATGCAAAACACTGGAATTACAATGAAACATAGGATAAAAGTCCCTGTCTTTCAGGGGCTAAACTATAGCGAAGAATTTCCCACTGGTAGTGATTTCTGTTTCTTTCCTTCTCTTACTTATACTTGTAGTTCTCTGACAAGTCTTAAATTTTATTTAATTTCTGATCACATTTTTTTACTGTAACAAATGTTAGAATGTTACCAATTCTGTGTATATTTGATTTTTTATGGAGAAAGTATTGTAAGCATATAATCATTCACTCATGCCTTTTATTATATACTTTTATAAATACTCAATGCATATAATATGTAAGAAATTATATAGGCTCTGGTATTATAAAAAGTATAAGACATTCCCTCTATCTCAAAGAGTTTATAATTTAGCTGGGGAGATGTGCTTAAAAGCTAATAATATTTAATGTGCATTGAATCCTGGTATGCAAGTGCTGTTATTTTATAAGTATTTTATATGTAATAATTCATTTACTGCCCACAACATTATGAGTTAGGTATTATGATTATCCCAGTTTTATAAGACAAATAAATTGAGGTGCAGTGAGATTATATAATTTGCTCAATGACTTACATCCTGTAGGTAGCAGAGCCAGGATTTCGAGACTTAAAATCAGACTCCAAAACAGCTGCCATAACACATTACTGGAACTTAAAAAAATGAACTGTTTAAGGAGTGTTTATTGGAGGACCCATCATATGCAAAGCCGTCTGCTAGGCAGTGACATTTAAATGTGTTTAGGACGATTCCCAGTTTCAAGAAATTTACAGTCTTCATATGATTAACATTAGAATGATTGTTATGGATTAATATCTGAAAAACCCATAATATATCACATGACTCCTACAGGAAAAAATGTATTATGAGTCTCAAACAATTTGTGTATGCATTAACTTTAGGAGCACTTTATTGCCAGGTGAAAACTGGCTCTATAATATGTTACATATAATTACTTAGCAAACATTTAAAAAATGTTTTAACAATTGGAAAATGTTTTCATATTCTTTTTAGAATATTTTCTTATTTAAAATGTTCACCGATTGTGAAATAAATGATCCTTTGGTGCTGTACAGTCTCCCGTGGTCTGAGATTCCCAGGGCTGCCGCAACAGATTACCACAAGGTTGGTGGCTTAAACAATAGAACTTATTTTCTCACAGTTCTAAAAGCCAAAAGTCTGAAATTGAGGTACCAGGAGAGCCATACTCCTTCTGAAGACTCTAGGGGAGAATCCTTCCTTGCATTTTCCAGCTTCTAGTGGTCCCTGGCCTTTGTTGTCTTGTATTAGCCAATCACTACCTCTGTCTTCACAAGGCATTATTCCCTATGTCTGTTCCTTTTCTTCTCTGATGAGGGTACCTCTAGTTGGATTCAGGGCCCACTCTTCTCCAGGATGATCTCATCTCAAGATCTTCCCCTTAATTACATTTGCAAAGACCCTTATTCCAAATAAGGTCACATTCTGAGGTACCAGGGATTAGCCTGTGCTGAGCTGTGTGATATTTACTTGGGGGGCCACTATTCAATCCTCTACACCCACCTTAATTACTCTTATTTTTTGTTGTTTTGCTAACATTAAGGGTGGTAGGAGGCTGAAGTGCATGAGCAAGAGGCTTGCTCTTAATAGGGACGGGGATGGAGAAGGGAATGGGAGACTGAGGAGGAACAACAGAGGAAACAGAAGACACACATAACAGAGCAGCCAAAGAGTTCATGACTCCTCAGGCTCAAATATATACTCAAGAGATCAAGAACAGAATAGGTAGAAAAGGATATAAGATTTTTAAAAAGAGAAGAGGGGCACCTGGGTGGCTCAGTGAGTTAAGCGTCTGACTTTAGCTCAAGCTCAGGTCACGATCTCACAGTCTGTAAGTTCGAGCCCCACGTCAGTCTTGGTGCTCTCAGTGCATAGCCCACCTGGAATCTTTTGTCCACCCCTCTCTCTGTCCCTCCCTCACTCATGCTCTCTCTCTCAAAAATAAATAAAACATTTAAAAAGAGAAGAAACAAATGTCAAGGCAATGGGGAAGGCTGGGGACAGTGTTCAAAGATTCCTGGTAATGAGCTCCACGCACCCTGTTAGGAAAGGGCATTTACAGGTAAAGCATATATACAGACAAGGATAAAGAACCCTGTTATCTAAGCCCATGACTTAAAATGGGGTTACAATTAATAGTAACAACGCATGTATCACCAGTTCTTGCCTCTAACAGCTACTGCAAGATCTGTTAGGTGTGAACTCACCTCAGCCCCGTAATTATTTCTGGTAGTCTTCCTTAGCTGTCCTCCTGGGCTCAGCAACATGTCTTGTCAAGGCACTCGCCACTTCCTTCCTCTCCTGCTGCGCCTCCACTGCCTCCTAATTGGCACGAAAGGATCTCACTGCTGCCTCTGACGATCCCAACGGGCCTTTTCCTGTCGTGTCCCTCTAGGCCTTGCTGCCCGATCATGCCAGGTTCTTTGACACCAGTACTCCCCTAGGTGCCAAATCTCTTCCAGCCACCAACACCACAGAGATGGTGTGATCCTCTCGGTATCAAAATAGGTATGGTCCTCAAAATGCAAAGCCTCACTGAACTCCATAAAAACGTGGAGGCACTGTTTTCCTTCCTTTTAGCATTACCCTTTTCCACTTGGTTTCATAACAATGCTGCTGTGTCATGGTGGCTGATAGACCTTTACTTAGTGTCTCACTGTCCCCATACCTTCCTCCTATAACAACATGCATACACCCATTCCACACACATATAGACAAACCACCATGAGAACTCACAAAGATCTGAGCAGGATACACATTTGAGTGACAAACACTTAAGTGGAATTGTCCTCTGACAATGGCTGGATTTCTGGGTCAAGAGAAAAAAAAAAAAAGAAACAGGAAGGGTAAAACATAGAAATAAATGATTACTACTATCTACACTCTGTGCATCTACGAATCTTTGTACAAGTTTTGGGTAAGGTCTCTAGCACAGGGCCAGGCACATAGGTGATCAATAAATACTTATTAAATGATTCCATGAGATAGAGGAATTGATCCTATGAAAACAGTGCTTGTGGGCCTTGCCAGGTAATGAAGTCCCCGTTCACAGCCCTCATGCTCCTGGAACTCTCCTTCCTGCGCCTACAGTAGGACTCACTCACATTTGCCCAGCTAGGAAATTATGATACTTTGAATCAGAGGTCTGTTTGCCTAAAAGGCTATTCTGATTGAAATAAAAAGTCAGATAAAGAAAGAGGAGTCAGGGAAACTTCTGGGTACTTAAGCAGTATAAGTTTTATTTAGGGCCCTTGGGCAAAAACAGTAATTGCACAGGCTTAAATCAGTGAGGGCAAGCAGATGCTGCTCACCCACACAACAAACTGTCCTGGGAATCCTAAAAAGCATAGGCAGAAATTCAGTCTGGAAAACTAACCAGTAGCATTCAGAGGAGCAGCAGACAAGGGATATGATCAAGAGCAATGTTTTCAATTTGTGTCCTATGACCCAGCAATGGTTTGTGAAATCAATTTAGAGGGTTGATTCCAGCATTTAAAAAAAAGTATTGAATAACAGAATATGGTAAAGTAGGATAGAATAGAAGAGGTCATATCTGCATGCACTGCAGAAAGTAACAGTAAGCATTGTTCCATGAAATTTTGCTTTAGAATGTATATGTATATGCATCTCTACACCTGCACGTGAATGTGTACACATGCATATGCACGCATGTAAGTGACGAATAGCAATGTAAAATGTACTATTTATTGTGGGCTATCTTAAAAGTATTTGAAAGGCACAACTGCAGAGAAGACAGCCACCAGACACAGTTCTGAAGAACCGGTGAGTGTATACCCTACCTAGAGGGATGGCTGCCATTCAGCTCCAAATGATTCTCAAACCTACTCTGTAGACAGAGACTGTATTGGTCACTTTCTTGTCCACAAATGTTTACTGCCCCTTCCAGTAAGCTCCTTCCTCTTAGAAGATTATATAATGCTCTCACCGACATCAGTCTTAGACACATGATACATTTGGTCAATGGATGTGAGTAAAAGTGAAGTGCCTGCCATGTCTGGGCATTGATGTGTGACCCATCACATTGCTGCCTTTCTTTTCTCTCTGCCCAGAGCCCAGCAATGCCCCAAATAGGAGCTGTCCTTACAGCCAAGCTGTCAGAATGGTGGGGATGTGGAACAGAACCACTAACCATCAGAAATAGGCAAGAAGCAAAAGCAATAATTAAACCTTATTGCTTTGAGTGACTCAGATTCTCAAGTGCTATTATGTCACTTACTGTAGAATAATGTAGCCTCAATTCACCGATACAACGATTTACACAGAAATTTCATAATCAGCCTTATTAAATAATGTTTCCAAGGATCCTTTTATTAATAAATATCTTGCTTTAAAAATAGCATACAAATGACCAATAAACATACTAAAAGGGCCTCAATTTTATTAACCCTCAGGAAAATGTACATTACAACCATGGTACAATACAGCTGTACGCTCACAAGAGTGGCAAAAATAAGGGGAAAAAAATACCAAGCATTGCTGAAGATGTGGTAGAGCCAAACTCTCACATATTAGGTATGCATACTGGTACAACCACTTTGGAAAATTGTTTGTCAGTCTCTGCTGTCCTCGAACAGGCACATCCTACAGCAATTCTACTCCCAGGCATATAACCAACAGAAGTGCACATACACATGCTGCATTTCATGAAGAAGGATGTTCAGAGAAGCCCTATTCTTTTTTTTTTTTTTAATTTTTTTTTCAACGTTTATTTATTTTTGGGACAGAGAGAGACAGAGCATGAACGGGCGAGGGGCAGAGAGAGAGGGAGACACAGAATCGGAAACAGGCTCCAGGCTCCGAGCCATCAGCCCAGAGCCCGACGCGGGGCTCGAACTCACGGACCGCGAGATCGTGACCTGGCTGAAGTCGGACACCTAACCGACTGCGCCACCCAGGCGCCCCTAGAAGCCCTATTCTTAATAGCCAAATATCTCAAACAATTTAGATACATGAAAAGACGCCAACATCACTAATCATCAGGAGAACGCAAATCGAAACCACAAGGACATATCACTTTACACCTGCCAGAAAGGCTAGAATCAAAGCGACAAGAAATAACAAGTGTAGGCACAGATGTGGATAAAAAGGAACCCTTGTGCACTCCTGGTGGAAATATCAAGTGGTGCAGCCGTTACGGAAAACAGTATGGATGCTCCTTGAAAAAGTTAAAAATAGAAGGACCATATAATACAGTAATTCCACTACTGGTTATTTACCCAAAGAAAATGAAAACACTGATTAGTAAAGATGTATGTGTCCCTTTGTTTATTGCAGCATTATTTACAATAGCCAAGATATGGAAGCAAACTAAATATCCATCAACAGATGAAGGGATAAAGAAGATGTGGTACACACACACACACACACACACACACACACACACACACAATGGAATACTACTCAGTCATAAGAAAAAATGAAATCTTGACGTTTGCAGCAACATGGGTAGACCTGGAGGGTATTATGCTAAGTGAAATAAGTCAGAGAGAGAAAGACAAATACCATATGATTTCACATATATGTGGAATCTAAAGAACAAAACAAAATGAACAAACAAAAAGTAGAAACAGATTCATCAATACAGAGAACAAACTGATGATTGACAGAGGGGAAGGATATGAGAGGATGGGCAAAATGGGCGAAGAGGAATGGGAGATACAGGCTGCCAGTTATGGAGTGATTAAGTCACAGTGATAAAAAGTACAGCATAGAGAATATAGTCACTAGTATTATAATAATATTGTACGGTAACAGACGGTCGCTACACTTATGGTGAGCACAGCATACCATATAGATTTGTGGAATCACTATATTGTACACCTGAAATTAATGTAACATTGTGTGTAAACTATACTATAATAGAAACAAATTTGAAAAAATTTTAACGTTTATTTATTTTTGACAGAGAGAGGGAGACAGAGCACAAGCGGGCGAGGGGCAGAGAGAGAGGGAGACACAGAATCGGAAGCAGGCTCCAAGTTCGGAGCTCAGCACAAAGCCCGATGTGGGGCTCAAACTCACGAACTGCAAGATCATGACCTGAGCTAAAGTCCGTGCATGTGTGTTGTTGACATATTCTATATACGTAAGATTATATATAAAACATTATTTATCAATGAGAACTAATGAATTGCAATCACATTAGTGATTAGCAGCCACTTAAATAAACTGTACAAACATAAGTTTCTATTGCATATACTATAATTTACTCATTTTACTGTGGATGGACATCTGTTTTCAGCCTTCTCTATTGCAAACAGTGCTGCTGGGAACTTTGTTGTATATGCCCCCCTGATTCAAAAGTGCAAAGTTTTCCAGGGTACATACCTAGGATTGGAATCACTAGATCTTAGAGTCTATGCATCTTTATTTAGTTTTACTACACAAGACTTAACAGTTTTTCAAAGTGATTATACCAAGATATATTCCCACTCTTAATATTTGAGAGTTCCTATTGACGTTTTTAATACGTTGGCACAATCCTTTAAAGAGACAGAGGAGCTCAACAAAATGCTACACAAGTTTCTACGGTCACTGGATCTACAGTGAGTAATACAGGCAACATTTTGTATTCCAGAACAAATAAAATAATTTTATATGTATATAATTGTACATTTATTTCTATTTCCCTAATAAAATGTCTGATCCTTTCAACACAGCTTTCAAATTTCTGGAAAATTTGCATTTCTAATCTTAGTGCTGCTTAGAAAAGACTTTATACCATTAAAAAGAAATTATTAAATGTTTATTTGTGTTTGGTGCTGAACTGCACAAATTAGATAATGGAGTATTATTATTATTATTATTATTATTCAAGAAAATCAAACTAACATTGAATGAGAATGTGTTAGTGCCAGTTGGAACTTCCTTTGTACAGATAAGAAACAAAAGATAAGAGTTAATTCTTTCACAGAGCCAAATGGTGGCTGGGTCAGAATTCAAATGCAGGTCTAATTACAAAATACCTTCATGTCCATTGATCACCACTGCTTCTTTTTACAATTTTCCTTCTGATCTATTATTTTTTCAACTTTTCAAGATAAAGATACTTTGTCTTGCTATCTGATTTATCATCTGACAAAAAGGAAATCTTACGTAAGTCTCTAAAATCTGAAGCCCAGTGAAACTGAGTAATTTCTAGTTCTACCATTTTCTCCTGCGCTGCAGTTTTCTGATCTGATGTGAAGACAATAATCATGTGTATATCAGAGGATACCTGTAAGGATTTTATCAGAGAAATAATGGTAAGCCCTTGGCACAGTGCTTCCCACATAGTAGGTGTTCAATACCTGCCAGCTATTATCAACATGAACATTCGTGCCAACATTTATTAAGGGTAACACTTTGATATGCCTGGCACTTTACTACTGATCTTTGTCTTCTTTCTATCTGGCAAAGCATCTGGCACAGACCAACTAGCCCAGGGAGTAATTGTGGTTGGTGTCAGGGATGTCCTATGAGGGATGACATTTAGCTGAATGATGACAATGAGCTGACCATCTGGGTCAAAGCATTTCAGGGAGAGTGAACAGCAAGAACAAAGGCCCTAAAAAAGGAAGGAAGCAGCCACAAGTGGCCAGAGTTCTGAAGCAACGTGGGTAAAAGAGAGTGCTACAGTGCATTTGGGAGGTGAGCAGGTGCCTGATCACAGCCTCACAGACAGATTGGTTATGTTCTCCAATTCACTGCTGCATGATAAGATTTGTAATCCAGTGAGTAATATGGCACACATGTTTGTAGAATAAATGAGCATCAAAAGGGTCACATTAGTAATTATACTTCCATTACTTTAAAAAGAGAGAAAGCTTTGGCATGGGTAGAGCTTTTCCAAACTCCCTCCAGATGACTGGCCCACTGTAGCAGCTAGGTACTGAGTTGTTGTCCCCCACCCCAAATTCATGTTGAAGTCCTAAGCTCTGCCAATGTGATGGAGATGGGGCCTTTGGGAGGAATTGGAATTAGGTGATCTTATGAGGGTGGGCACTCCATGATGTGATTAGTGCCCTTTCAAAAAGAGGCACCAGAGAATTTGCTTGCCCCTCACCCCCACATGAGCACAGAAGAAAAGCCCTGACCAAATTGGCTGGAATCTTATCTTGGACTTCCCAGCCTCCATAAGTTTGGGGTATAAAGTTTTGTTATGTAAGCTACCCAGTCTGTAACATTTTGTTATGGCAGCCTGAGCAGACTAACACAGTGGGCAAGATTTAGTCAGGGAAGAAGATATGAGTCTCAATCAAAACACTAAATGGATCTTAATGCTTTTGCTTTGGGAGAAAAAAATACCCCTCAGCAGTGCGGAGACAAATAAACAGACTAATTGAAGACAGAGAACAAAAGAAGAAATTGCTTTTTAAGCAAGGTTATCTCTTGGTGCCACTGCTCCATTCTAATTGCACCAGAGGGAAACTAGGTAATAGTATTCATCGAATTCCAGAAGACTGGGCCCAAATTTCACTCATCTGATTCAAAGGCTTAGTTCAGCAAGAGGCACATGATGTGACTGCCCCCAACTGAATTAGTGATGCAAGCAAATGCACTGCTCTTGACAGCAGCATGCTGAACAGAGGAGGAAAGGTTGTGGGGAATGCCAGGCTTTGATTTATTTTCCTGTGTTGCTTTGGATTTGCAAATAGATATTACATGTGAATATATCAAAATAGGGGACCTATTAAGAGGCTTAAATTCCCTATTTTGTTTATGCAACAGATACTTTCCTAAGCAAATATTCTTGTATGAAGGCCAAACACTATTCTGGGTGTTTGGGATAGAGCAATGAATAAGACAGATATGGTCCCTGCCTACAGAGAGCTTCTAGTGCGGTTGGAGGGAAATAGAAAATAAATAAAACAAACCCAGAAAAGCTCATATGGTCAAAAACGTTAAGAATAAAATCAAATAGAAATGTGCTAGAGAGTGACTGCGGAGCTGTTTCTGTCACTATTCACCTAAGACTTCTGACTAATAAATATTAGTTGGAAGCTTAACATTCACTTTTGCTTTTTGTTGTTGTTGTTGCTACTGCTGTTCTTGAAAAAGGAAACATTCTAATCACTTCTGGTCAAAAACAATAAAATACTAATCCATGGTCCTTCTTGGGCTATTTTCATTCAATTAAACTTGTATGTATACTAAGTCCTTTTGAAAGGGGAAAGTGACAAACGGGGTTGGATAAGTACATGGGCATTAAAGTACACTAAATGAGTTCAGATTTAGAATGTAAGCAGTTTGGAATTAGGGATCAGATTTTCCTCATCTCTGCATCATGCATAGCAACTAGCAGAGTTCTTGGCATTATTAATAATGTGGTAAATCTAACAGAAAAACTGCGCAAATATATGAACAAGCACTTCAAACAAAAAAGAATCCAAATGGCTAATAAACACAGTAAGATGCTAACACCAATTCATAATGAAAAACAATAAAGTAAAAGAAGTGGGTTTTTTTCCCAGCATATCATAGTTGTAGAGTTTAAAACTTTTGTAAAAAAAACCCTGAAAAGAACAGTGTTTGCCAATGTGCGTGTAAACATGAACTCTTATCAATGGTTAACTGATGGAGTCTTTGGCAAGGCAATTTGGAAAAAAAAAATATCAAAATTGTAAATGTCCATCCTGTTTTACCAGGAAACTAAACCTCAAACAACTTATCCCATGGATATATTTACCAAAACATGCAAATATAAATTACAAAGATATTCTTTAGCATATAGTTTAAGAGAAAAACCAAAAAGCATAAAAATAAACCAACTGTCCAGGGGACTGCATACATAATTATGGTATATCCACACAGAACAGTATGTATCTATTAAAAAACTATGGAAATTCCTATGAAATGTATAATTAAATGGATGGAAAAAAAATCAAGAAGTATTAAACATTTCTGAAACAATACGTAAGTAAGTGTTAACAGTGGCACAGCAGGTACGACAACAGCCCCCCAAAGATGTCCGTGTCCTAATCCCCTGTACATATGTTAAATTATAAACAAATGAAAATTAGGGGTATAGATGAATTAAGGTTGTTAATCAGCTGACCACGGAACAGGAAGATGATACTGGATTATCCAGGTGGGCACATGTAATCACAAGGGTCCTTAAAAGTGGAAGAGGGAGGCAGAGGAGAGAACCAGAGAAATGGTAGCACAACAGAGACCTGGCTTGACATTGCTTATGTTGAAGATGGAAGGAAGCCATGAGCCAAGGAATGTGGGTGGCCTCAGGAGGTGGAAAGGGCAAGGGGAGAGACTCTTCCCTAGAGCCTCAAGAAGGGAACAAACACCCAGCCCTCCTAACACCTTGATTATAGCCCAGTGAGGCTCATTTCGGACTTATGAACTATAAAACTTTAAGTTAAAAAATTTGGAGTTTTTAATCTAAAAAAGTTTGTGGTAATTTGTTACAGGAAACTAATGCGAGTGGTTAGTTCTACAAGGGGGTGCTGGAGGTTGGGGCAGCCTGGTTAAAGATTTCAATTGTATGTCATTCTCTAAGCTGCAGAGGGGCAGAGAGAGAAAGGGAGACACAGAATGTGAAGCAGGCCCCAGGTTGTGAGCTGTCAGCACAGAGCCCAAGGTGGGGCTCAAAGCCACGAACCATGAGATCATGACCTGAACTGAAGTCTGATGCTTAACTGACTGAGCCACCCAGGCAGCTCTGTAGGGAATAACTTTTAAAGATAAGTTTCTATTATGGCCAAAAACAATGAGGTAAATATAAGAAAAATAAAATTTGAAGAGAAGGAAATTTTGTATAGGTTCTTACACACTCAAAAGGACTAATAATTAGGCTTGCAATTTCATCCTTACAATGACATATAGTGCCCAAATTTACTGAAAATGTCTATATGTAATAAAGATTAAAATAACACAATTTTGAAAAGTATGGGAAAACCAAGCAAGATAAAAGATGAGTCTCATTTCTCATCCCTGAGTATTTATTAGCTTTGTCATTCTACCCTTTCACCATCTCTTAAAATTAACCACGCACCACACAATGGTTTTTAGACAGTCATATTATTATATATCCCAATGCAGTAATAATGAAAACATCTAACTTGTGTCCCTGATATCCTTCTAATTGTTTTAGATGTATTGCATTTAATCCTCACAATAACCCCTCTGTGGTTGGCACTATATCATGCCTATTTCTTAGGCACAAGGGATTTACTTGCCCAAAGTCCACACAGCTAATAAGTGGTAAAAAACCAGATTCGAATGGAACAGGGTAACTGCTAAGTGCACAGTCTCAACCAACCACTAATGCTGTGCTCAATATAGCCAAGAAAGTTCGACTCAATGTCTAAAAAGAAATTTCTTCATGATTAATGAAGCACAGGACAAGCTTTATTTTAGCAGTCCTGTTAGCAGATCTAGGGCTGCAGAGTTAACATAATAATATACTTTTCCATCTGGCCTTTCCAATAGTTCAGCCTCTCCACCATACAGGCTCTCCCAATATCCTTTCTTGTGTCTCCTACTTGACCTCAAAAAACGGGTCACTAACCAAATTGTCTGGCATACCAACTCGACAGCATTTATTATTATATCCCTTTTATTTCTTTGTCAAGTCTCTGTTGTAGGACCCATGCTTTAAGCATTCCTGGGAACTAAAGCTGTGCTACCATAAAAACACTCACAAATCAATGGTATTATCAAATCACACAGGAAGTCATTGTACATAAAAATGAACAACACAATAATGTGACAACTTCAGTTCAATACTGCCAGTTAACCAAATACATCTTAAATTGTCAACAAACAACTCTTCTGCAGGGCTCCTGAAGTAATTAGTGATCCCTAAGAAAACATTCCCCAAACCACAGCATTTTAAGTTAGACTCCATTTGAATGTTGTTAGGGACACCTGGGAAACCTAGAAATACTCCTCTCCAGCCACAATGATCTATATCTCTTTCCTCCATGAAAATCAAATAAGAAACTCTATTCTGTTGTTTTTACTCTAAGTAAGAAAAAGTGAGAAGAGGAAAGATACATTCACAGGCAAATCAATAAATTACTTGAAAATAGATATACATATTGTTAAACAAAGTATAGGACCAATTAAACTATTTCAAAACACCCATATATAAGAACATATTTTGTTTCATAGAGATCCCTGTCCATATCAGTCTTCTCACCAATTGAGCAGGCTCACTTTTGCATCCCAGATCTGCTCTCCAGGGCACCACGACATTTGTTTATTCAAATCTCTTTTTTTTTTTTTTTTTTGGTCAGCTGTTACCATACTCTACCCTACCCACTTGGGGTTCCTTTCCCTAACGACTGGTACTCAGTAATATACAGGCTCCCCAGCTTCATAGGCCCCCACACCAACCCCACCATAACCTAACTTAGAGTTGAGTCTGTTTTTTTCATTCTAAGGTTTCCATCTCTATGCATATCAGGAAAGCTCAAGGAAAGCTTACCTGCTCAAGGACTTTGCTCTTACCAATATCTCTCCTACCTTTCTTCTTCATTATCAATTTCTCCTTCTTTAAAGATCATCACTTTAGGGGCGCCTGGGTGGCACAGTCGGTTAAGTGTCCGACTTCAGCCAGGTCACGATCTCGTGGTCCGTGAGTTCGAGCCCCGCGTCGGGCTCTGGGCTGACAGCTCAGAGCCTGGAGCCTATTTCGGATTCTGTGTCTCCCTCTCTCTCTGCCCCTCCCCCATTCATGCTCTGTCTCTCTCTGTCCCAAAAATAAATAAATGTTGAAAAAAAATTTTTTTTTAAAAATTAAAAAAAAAAAAAGATCATCACTTTATGCGGCACCTGGGTGGCTAAGTTGGTTAAATGCCCAACTCTTGATTATGATCTCACAGGTGGTGAGATCAAGCCCCCCATCAGGCTCCGAACTGACAGCACAGAGCCTGCTTGAGTTTCTCTCTCTCCCTTTCTCTGCCCCCCTCCTGCTTGCATGCTTTCTCTCAGAATAAATAAACTTAAAAAAAAAAAAATAAAGATCATCACTTTACAAACACACATCTTGCAATAAAATACATGACCACCATAACAGAAACTAAGAAAGAAAACAAAAATAATAGTAGCCCCATTCCTCTGCTACCTTTCACAGAAAAATCTTGAAATGAATTGTTTATATTGTCATTTCTTCCCTTTTGCTCTGCCTTGTTCCCTCCACCCCAGGGAAATATCTCTTGCCAAGGTCATCAGCAACCCCATCTTGCCAAATTGAATGGTCAAGTCTTGGCTTCATCCTACTCACAGTTCACTTCTTCCTTTTGGAAACACATGTATCTCTAGGATTCAGCCTCCTTTAATGGCTCCTCCTTTTCTTCATGGATTTCTGTAAGTAACTGTCCAAGGCTAGATCCCTGGACATCTTCTCTTGGTACTCCACAGTGATGAGATCTGGACCCATGGCTTTCAATGTCATCTTTCACTGGTAACTCCTAAACTTCTTTCCCTAGTCTCAACCTCTACCCTGAGCTCCAGACTTGTATATCCAATGATCTTCTTCTTCTTGTTGTCTTCTCCACTTGGAGGTCTTACAGGCATCTCAAACAAAATATGATCAAAACAAAACTCTGATGTTACACCCCCCCCAGCCTTCCAACCCAGTCCCTCCATGAGAGTTCCCCATTTTACAACATGACAGGATATTATAATTACATTTATAGTCATCTTCACCCAGAATGTAAACTTCATGACAGCAAGGATTTTGTCTTGTTTCTTGCTGTACCTCCACTGTCTAGACCAGTACCTGGTGAACAGAACGTGTTCAACAAGTATTTGATGAATGCAAAATAGTGGGAGAAGGAAAGTAAAAACAATAAACACTGTAAAAGCTACAAATATCAAATAACGATAAAGATGCTTAGCAGTTTTTCCTAATCAGCAGAAAAGTGCTGCCTTTTTTTTTTTTTTTTTTTAATGGTTTGGTGGAAATCTGCCATATTATTATGCTGTTATTTCTGGAGATTGAGATAATCAATTCTTTTCCTCTTTAATGACTAGTCCCTCCCATCATTCTTCTAGTTTTCAGGTGGGCCTAAGCAGGAGGTGAACTAATGAACTAATGAAGTAATAGGACATTCAAGTGTCCCTAAAGGTGTTATTTACGTCTTTACATTATTTACAAACAGGTAGTTGTTTTTCAGTCTAAACATTCCTTCTATTCTACACTGGGAAGTCAACTTGAGCAACATTTCCTAATTTTCCCTTCTGACTTAGACTCCTGGGTATTGTTAATATTCCTCTTTCACACTTGCCAATCAGCTGGCAAAGGTCTTTACATCTACTAGAGAGAGAACTCGAAGCAATGCTGGTTGCCTCTTGGATGTCTTGATTCTAATACTGAAGTCCAGTGATTACCATGTCCATCTCCAGCTCTGGAATTTGGAATTACACCTTCTTAGAGAATTTAATCAAATCAGGACTTTGTGGTATACTTTAAATAATTCTTTAACAGGAGGTAGGTTAAAGTCAGGCCCTGTTTAGCTTCTGTAGTTCATGATTCTTGAAAAGCTGAGGGACACTTTTTCTTTCCTGATGTCAATCTTGCTTCAACCTAAAATTCAAATCCTTAAAATGCCTGTGGCACCAAGTTGTGATTTCATCCTTTTTTCTATAATTACTGTTTATTGGGCACCCATCTTATTATTCATTCTAAGAGCTTTTTACTATCTAAGAGCTTTGTACTACCTCATTTAATCCTGAGAATAACCCTATACGGTAACATTATGCTCACATAACAAATTAAGAAACTAAGGCGGTGAGAGGTAAAGAACTGCTCCGGGCCATGATTCAAACCGAGGTGTGTCCGACTCTAAATCCTATGCTTTAACCACTACACCATGGCCTTTTTTGCTTTCTTTGTCCCTCCTGATGATTTGGGTTATATTACCATTTGTGCGTTCTTATTATTTATACCCCCTACTTAAAATGTTTTGAGGACATTTATAATAAAAAAAATATATAATATTTATTATATATGTTTATATACATAATAAAGCAGTTAAAATAAAATAGAAAATTTTACAAAATGAAAAAAAAGAAGCACATGTCCTTGAGAAGTGTGACCAAAAGCATTAATATGATGCCTTAGTCCTAGGACTAGGACCTGAGAATTGAATTCTCAGGACTAAGACTGAGACCCCTAGTGTCAACATGAATTATTTGTTCCAGGAAAATTTTGCCTAGGACAGATAAGACTGTAAACTGATAATTTAATTCACTTTTAAATAAACTTTTACTTTAGGAAAATTAACTGATCTTGGATCAGTTACTTACTGACGATCCAATCGTCTACTTACCCAGGAAAATAGCTCACATACCAAAAAGCAATACCCTGACCAGGTCTCAAGTAGCCACTGTAACTGAGCTTTAAACTGAGCTCTCTGCTTCCCAGCAAACATGTGAAAAAGGAAACACACAGAGTCATTTAATTCTAGTTTTCTCTTTTTTTTAATACCATGAGACAGGGGTGCCAGGGTGGCTCAGTCAGCTGAGCATTTGACTCTTGACTTCAGCTCAGGTCATGATCTCAAAGTAACTAGGATCAAGCCCCACATTGGGCTCTGTGGTGACAGTTCAGAGCCTGCTTGGAATTCTCTCTCCCCCTCTCTTTCTGTTCCTCCCCTGCTTGCATGCATATGCTCTCGCTCTCTCTCTCTCTCTCAAAATAAATAAATAAACTTTAAAAACAAAATAAAATTGGAGCACCTGGGTGGTTCAGTCAGTTAAGCGTCTGACTCTTGGTTTCATCTCAGGTCATGATCTCATGGTTAGTGAGACAGAGCCCCAAATCAGGCTCTGTGCTGATGTGAGCCTGCTTAGAATTCTCCCTCTCCCTCTCTCTCTGTCCCTACCCTTCATGCACTCTTGCTCTCTCTCTCTCTCTCTCAAAATAAATAAATATTTTAAAAAATAGAATAAAATACCATTAGATATGATACAGCCATAAAAAAAGATGCTATTGTGCCATTTGAGATAACAAGAGATGAACCTAGAGGGTATTACACTAAGTAAAATAAGTCAGACTGAGAAAGACAACCATATGATTTCACTCATAAATAAAAACTTAAAAAAGGAATAAACAAAAAGCAGAATCAGACCTATAAATACAGAGAACAAACTTAAGTTGCCAGAGGGAGAGGGGTGGGAGGTCAGGCAAAATGGTGAAGGAAAAAGGGAGATACAGGCTTCCAGTTATGGAATGAATAAGTCACAGGAATAAAAAGCAGAGCATAAAGAATACAGTCAATGATACTGTAATAGTGATGCAAAGGGACAGATGTCAGCTACGCTTGTGATGAACATAGTATAATGTATAAACTTGTCAAATCACTAAGTTGTACATCTGAAATTAATATAACATTGTGTGTCAACTATATTCAAATAGGGGCACCTGGGTGGCTCAGCCAGTTGAGCATCCAACTTTGGCTCAGGTCATGATCTCATGGTTCGTGGGTTCAAGCCCCGCATCGGGCTCTGTGCTGACATCTTGGAGACTAGAGCCTGCATCGGATTTTGTGTCTCCCTCTCTCTCTGCCCCTCCCTCACTCACATGCAGTCTCTCTCTATCTCTCTCAAAAATAAATAAACATTAAAAAAACTATATTCAAATAAAAAATAATAAAAATAAAAATAGAAAAATATATAAAATAACATTTTTTAAATACCATTAGATATTCAAGAGAAATACATTTCTTCCCCATTATTTTTAACCTTATTGCACAGATAAACAACTGAGGCTGACAAACACTATGAGATTTAGACAAGATTCCACTGAAAAAAAAGTGGTAGAGCTTGAATTTGAACTTAACTCTTACCTGACTTCTGGGTCCATATTTTCAAACATCACATCAAATTCCTGATAAAAGAAAGGATACAGCTTTCCAATACTCCATGTCAAGAGAAGACTAAAACTTAAGAAAAAATGGAGGAGTTGGCGGATTGCATGTCACTTGGGGTATGGCCCTTAATCACCTGTCAGCTGGGTTTTTGACAGGAATAGAATAACAAGTAGGCAATTGAAGTTAACCCTGTCTGATGACAGCCTCTGATGAGTATTCTGTGCTGCAGAATGAAGGGAGATACACAAGCTTTGGGTACCAGATAAGCAGGTGGCAAGGCTGACACTCCATTAAAACTGATGAAAAGCCTGCTGTGATAATTTGACTGGATATAGGGGTCATCTTATTTGCATAAAGAGAAAGGGCAAAGAAAGGCACTTAAGTGGTCCTTAAGAAGAGCTGTCAGAGTGAGCACCTATTAGCAGAAAAAAAAATTAGACGGGAATTTCTATGACTGGATATTATGAGCTCTGTATTTCAAATCCAAAAGAACTTCTGTCTTGATTTTTGCAATGTCTGGTTGTAAATATCAGTGGTTTCCATATTTCATTTTAGAGAATACATATGAAAGCAATGATTTTAATTTTGGAACAGTTGATAAAGAACTGTTACCTGTAGACAATTGAATTAATGATTTTTTTTTAAGTCACTCCTAGAAGAAATATTAAATCATCACAGGAAATGGGGCGCCTGGGTGGCGCAGTCGGTTAAGCGTCCGACTTCAGCCAGGTCACGATCTCGCGGTCCGTGAGTTCGAGCCCCGCGTCAGGCTCTGGGCTGATGGCTCGGAGCCTGGAGCCTGTTTCCGATTCTGTGTCTCCCTCTCTCTCTGCCCCTCCCCTGTTCATGCTCTGTCTCTCTCTGTCCCAAAAATAAATTAAAAACGTTGAAAAAAAAATTTTTTTTTAAAAATCATCACAGGAAAAGAAAAAGGAGCCTGAGCTTGTCTTCCAAATTGTACTATCTATCAAGAGTACAGGCATATTGATAATCTAAAAGTAAAAGGGCCATCAAAATAATTGAAACAAAAGAAAAAAATAAGAGAGAAACAGTACTAGTAAAACTTAAACATATTGTTACATGGTAATAATTACAAAGTGAATCCCCAGCGTAAGAGCATGTAGGCAGAATAACAGGATACAATAGAAACAGGACAAACTAGGACAGACAGGATAAAAAACACAATACAGTGAAGACAGACTCATGCAGGTGTTCTTTTGGGAAAGAAAACACAAGTCTCTTTAAAAAAGGAATCAACTTTAGTTTAAATGGAAATTATGAAGAAAATCACTCAGACCAAAAAATGTGTTATTTATTCAGAAGCTATGTATATAATTACCTTCTCAGACCTGGTAAGAAACCCTCAGGCTACTGAATATTTAGGTTTCCGGAAGCTAATCAAAATCTGTTGCTGGCTAATCAAGCAGAAAGAAAGAAGATTAATTTTGACTATAGTGTTCTATTTTTGATATTCAAAGTAAAAATACTGAGACTCTTATCAAAATTATAAACCCTTAACCGAAGAACTTAGGCCAATTCTAAAAGCTTATAAATCATGCCTTAAAGAACTATGCCAAGGGGGCGCCTGGGTGGCTCAGTCAGTTAAGCGTCCAACTTCAGCTCAGGTCATGATCTCATGGTTTGTGAGTTCAAGCCCCACATCTGGCTCTGTGCTGACAGCTCAGAGCCTGGAGCCTGCTTTGGAGGTTGTGTCCCCCTCGCTCTCTGCTCCTCCTCCACTTGTGCTCTGTCTCTCTCTCTCTCTCTCTCAAAAATAAATTAACATTTAAAAACAAAAAAGAACTATGTCAAATTAAAAAATCATATATTGCAGAAAATATTAATAACATTAAATATGCTTATTTTTCTTCATTTGAATCGAAAATTATTAACAATTCATTCTTTTCATTAATTAAAGATATTCTGGGTTTTTTTTTTTTTAACTGTAATTTATTCTGACTCTCCCAATTTAAACTGTTTGCGATAAGTTTAAATAGAGTGTATAGAGAAAGAGGGACACCTGGCTGGCTTAACCGATAGAGTGTGCAACTGACTCTTGACCTCAGGGTCGTGACTAAAGCCCCATACTGGGTGTAGAGCTTATTTAAAAGAAAATAGAAGGATATTCTTTTTTTATTATTACTTTAGAGAGGGGGGCAGAAAGAGAAAGAGAATCCTAAACAGGCTTCAAGCTCAGCACAGAGCCCCATGCAAAGGCTTGATCCTATTACCTTAGGATCATGACCTGAGCTGAAATCGAGAGTCAGACATTCAACCAACTGAGCCACCTAGGTGCCCCGAGAAGGATATTCTTTCTAAAAGAGGGGCACCATGCTGTAAATGGTGTTGGGTTATTTAACCATCTCAGGGAACTTTTTAAATTTAAACTCTCACATTGTTCTACATACCAAACTGAATCTCACCTAGACTAAAGCATTGACAGTAAAAATCAGGGGCACTTGAGTGGTTCATACATTTAAGCAGCTAACTCTTGGTTTTGGCTCAGGCCATGATCTCACGGTTCATGGGTTCAAGAGTAGCATCAGACGCCATGCTGACAGTGGAGCCTGCTTGGGATTCTCTCTTTCCCCCTCTTTCTCTGCCCCTCCCCTACTTGTGTGTGCTCTCTCTCTCAAAATAAATAAATAAAATTAAATTTAAAAAAGATTAAAAATCAAAGCATCAAACTGATATAAATATTATGATTTTATAGTTTTGAGAAGGGTGAAGGGAAGAAGGAGGGAAAAACATTGTATTCTTAAAACCACTAAAAGGAACCTCATAGGATTACAAGCAGTGGATTTAAAAATAGAACTGCCAAAACTTCAGTGTGTCAAAAGTAAAATAAAATCAAAAGGCAAATAAAAAACTGGAGGAAATACTCATAGTAATGATTAAGAAAAATCAACTGGGCAGAGGGGAGGTGGGTGAAGGGATGGATGGAATAGGTGATAGGGATTAAGAGTACACTTATCATGACCAGCACTGAGTAATGTATGGAAGTGTTGAATCACTATATTGGACACCTGAAACTAATAGAATACCTTATATTTACTATACTGGAATTAAAATGAAAAAAATATAAATAAATATGAAAAAGAAAAAAATCAGTAACTTCTTGAAACACACATACATAATAGAAACACTAAAACCTAATAAATAAATATGCAAAAACATAAGGAATACAAATTATTCCTTAATTACTAAATGAATTTATTCATTAATTATTCCACAATTTAATGAATGTAGCAAATTTCTCATTCACTTGTTCTTTTTCTGTGTCTACTGTATTCCAAGCTTTGTGCTAGGATACACTGATGAACAAGATAAATCATGTCTCTACCATAAATGACCTTATAAATTAGTACTGAAATGCCACTACTCACCTACCAAATAAGCAATCAAAACGAGTTATAAAGCTTAATGCTCGCCAGGGCTCGGTGAAATGGGAATTCTTTTCTATTACTGATGAGAGCATAAATTGCTTGAACCAATTAAGAAAGCAATATAGCTACATGTAGGATCTTTAAAAAAAAAAAAAAGCTTTGTATCATTTGATCTTGTAATTCTATTTTTGGAATGCTATCCTAGTGAAATAATCCTAAATATATTTTTAAATATAGGCAAACAGCAATAAAATAATCAAATAGCTAACTCTGACTCCATGTTAACTACGTGCCAGGTGCTTTTCCAGGTATGTCACATTGTCAGGATTCATTTAATCCTCACAAAAGCCTGGAGAGGTACGTGTTAGCTTATTCCCATTTAATAGGTAATAATATTGAGGCCTGAAGAGGCTGTTTTACTTGCCTAACATTACTCCACTAACATGTGCAGAACCAGCGCTAAACTCTGGCAAATACGGGGATGAAACTACTTGCAAAATCTACACATAGCTCTAAAAACAAAATCCAAAATTTCTGACTTCAATTTTTTGCAAAGTTTTAAATAGTAAACTTTTAGGAGATTTTTCCCAATACAATTTTTCTTTTGTTCCTCTGCATTATCCAAAATGAAATGTTATTATGCTATAGCCTTCAATACCATTTTCCAGCAATTCAGTTTTAAAATAAAGATTAAGATGCCCAGGTCCTATTTGCCCAAGAATAAGGGCAAATATGAAGGTTTTTTAGCCTATGATTTGGTTAAATATGTCAGGGAAAGTCTGTCTCCAAAAGCAGTTTGAGCAGAGCCTTAAGAATCTAGTTGGACTTGATAAGGATTCTTGTTGAATTCAACTTCCATAATTATTAAATATATTATTCAGCCTCCATAATAACCTCTACTCATTTCGGATGGAAGTACAACTCATGGATTGTTAATAGAGACCTAATCGATTTCAAGGCCATCTAATATATTCATTATAATAAACAAAGAAGAACCTGGCAGTAAGTCTTTAATTAATAATATTTCTCTTAGGCTAGAGAACCAAGTGGTGGCCACTGGATGTTTTCCAGAGGGCACTAATCAGGCTACGTACTTAGAGGATGTCAGGGAGGTGTTTCCTGCTTTAATTCAGACAACTATCCTGAGCAGCACAGGGGGAGAGAAGTGCCTTCCAGTACTATACTTAATTACATACTTATTTTATCCCTCTGAACAGTCTCATAGAAGCACACATTGCATCACACATGCTCATATGTTCAGCAGTGTTGGCATAGCATTTGCACAAAGTAGGTGCTTAACAGAATGGTCATTCATGAAGGAGGAGTTTTGCAGCAAATTAAAATACAGCACAGAATTTTCATTTCTCTTTTCATTTCATCTTTCTTTCTCTTGCCACAGAGTGTGAGAAATTGTGGTTACATATGACTATCTGCACGTACACATCGAAAGCATTTGCCAACTCAATAGTATTTCTCTCAATCTGAAGCTTAATGGTGGATTTGCCCATCACAATAAGAGTTAGGTAATAACACTGTCTGACCTTGGAGTGACTCACTGCCCTTCTCTGCTGACTGGCCCCAGCAGAAAGGGTGATGCAGAATAAATGTACACCACAGTAAGATGGGCATCACCAACTCTACTCTTCTGAATCCTATGAATTTTAAACACATCCTCTATCTTCTAATGACAAGTGCCCCAAATAGATGAAAATATAATTAAAAAAAAAATAGCCAAAGGTACATATTTATTACCTTCTATTCTACTTTCTTTTCTTTCTTTCTTAATGGCGCATTTCCAATTGGGTGGTATCACCCATGTGGTAGGCTGAATAATGGCCCCCAAAGATATCAAGTCTTAATGCCTGGGACCTGTGAATGTTACTTTCTATGGCAACAGAGACTGTGTAGATGTAATTAAGTTAAGGACTTTGAGATGGCAAAGTTATCCCGGATTACCCAGGTAGACCCTAAATGTAACCAGAGTGTCTTGATAAGAGGGAGGCAGAGGAAGATTTGATGAAGACGGCAATATGACACTGAAGCAAGATGCTGAACTGCTGACTTTGAAAGGTGGAGGACGGGGCCTTGAGCCAATGAATGTATGGAATGCAGTTCTAGAAATTGGACAAAGGTGGAGGCTAAAAGAGGAAATAGGCGCTCCTATAGTGCCTTCAGTGGGAGTGTGGCCCTCCCCATACTTTGACCTCAGCCCAGTAAACTGCAGACTTCTAGCCTCCAGAAACTAGAGAGTAAGTTTGTGCTGTTTCAAGCCACAGAATTTGAAGTACTTTGTTACAGCAGCCCTAGAAAATCAATACAGACCCAAAGGGAGTGAAATTGGTCCTAGGGGAAGTGAAAAAAGTCTTAGGTATTACGATGGTGTGTGATTCCCTCAAGTTCAACCCTATCCTCCAAAATCTTATTCCTCGCTATTTAATTTTGTGGCAGTTAGGAAAAAATATCTTAAAAGTCTCCTTTATAGAGATGGTAATGAAAGAAAAGTGGTAAGCACTGCCAGTGAAAGACTGATTCAAATAATGAGGTGAGATGTTTATTACTCTGAAGGCCCAGTCTCACCATCATTAATAGCTGCAGAAGAGAGGTGATGTTATACTGACAGATTCTTTCATATCCTCCTTTCTTAATCACCAAGTTCACCATCCAAAAATGTTTGAAGGCCACTTCTTGGTACAAGTAGTCAAATCTCTACCTTCATGTTTAAAAACAACTGTGGGGGTGCCTGGCTGGCTCAGTCATTAAGCATCTGACTTCAGCTCATCATGAGCTCATGGACTGTGAGCTCAAGTCCCATATTGGGTAAGCTTGGGCCCCACTTCTGGTGAACCCCACTTCTCTGTCTCTCCCTCTCTCTCTCTCTCCCTCTCTCTGCCCCTCACTTACTTGCATCCTCTCTCTAAAAAAATAAATAAATAAAAACAATTGTAGGGGTATACTGTTTGCTAAAGCCCATGAGGAAACACATGTTGGTATTCTAGATTTCTTAATGTAATGTAAGTGGTGAGGTTTTTTTATATTGTGGTAGCCTCAAAAGAGATTTTTAGTTCCAATTCTGCTTTTTGAATAATTGTTTTAGTGAAACCAAAAGCCTATCAAAGAATTATTTCTAAATCTGAGTACTTTTAATATTGCTGAACAAGTGATAATGAGAAAGCTAGATAAGAAAGTAATCAATGTATAGGCTGTCTAATGGGATATATAGTATTCTACTCTAACTCAAATTGAAAGTTAAAGTTTGTATCTATTAATACACTTAGTACGATTTGGTCTTTTAATATTTATTAATGGATCTATTAATTGGATCTATTAATACATTTAGTACGATTTGGTCTTTAATATTTATTTTAAAAAATATATTTGTTGATTAAATATTTAAAGGTATAATTCAGGGCACCTGGTGGCTCAGTCAGTTAAGCATCTGACTCTTGATTTCGGCTTAGGCTATGATCCCAGGGTCATGGGACTGAGCCCCACATCAGACTCTGCTCAGCATGGAGCCTGCTTAGGATTCTGTCTCTCTCTTTCTCTCTCTTTCTCTCTCTCTCTCCCTCCTTCCCTCTCTCTCCCCTACTCATGCACTCTCTCTCAAAAAAATTAAAATTTTTAAGAAGTATAATTCAAAATATATACATCAAAATTCATTATATACCTAAGCTCACCCATTTATTTGCTCTTTTTGCCTTGCTCAAGTAGAAGTTTCCTATAACCTTCAAGAAATTAAGTTCTGAGTAGATTCAGGTATTCTTGATTGTTAGATTAAGCTATAAACTCCCTTAGGAGAATTAAATGCCTGAAGTGAATCTTAATCAGGCCTGAGCTGCCAACCAGGATGTTCTCTGGAAATAGAGGTCAAGATGTAAAAAAACATTAAAATTGTCCACTAAGCACTCCAGCTAAAATGCTGACTGCATTATTTCTCCTTCTACCCAGTCTGCACTGGGAACAAAACCTGAGCTTCTTGGGATGGGAGGAAAAGTTTGAAATGGAATCAAGCTATTTTTAGTCCAAGAATCAATGTGTACAAAATGGATTGTACACGGATCTTTCTTCTTATATTCCAAGAGACAGAAAGCTGATGTTTGACCCTATTCACAAGATATGAAAGGGAAGGGAGGAAGGGAAGGCAGGAGAAGGGGAAAAGGAAGGGAGTCAGGCAGGAAGGGAGGGAAGGGGAAAGGAAAGAAATATATACATGATAGATAGATAGATAGATAGATAGATAGATAGATAGATCATATATACCATACCCATTTTACATTTAGCAGGCTGCCTTTCACAGCTTATTATTTTTAAATGATGAATGAGAACTAACAGAAACTTACTTACCTTTTTAAAAAAGTAGACTATTCAAGACTACTTTAAAAATAGATTTTGGCACTCAAGTGGCTCAGTTGGTTAAGCATCTGACTTCAGCTCAGGTCATGATTTCACAGATTGTGAGTTCAAGCCCAGCATCGGGCTCTGTGCTGACAGCTGACAGCGCAAAGCCTGCTTTGGATTCTCTGTCTCCCTTTCTCTCTGCCCCTCTCCCACACATGCGTGCATGCATATGTTTGTTCTCTCTCTCTCTCTCTCTCCCAAAAATAGATAAATAAACATTTAAAAATAGATTTTCTTTAAAACCTAGATCAACTTCAGAGTTTCCATTTCTACACTATGTTCTGAGCAATACTCTCTGACCATTTCTAACTTTGACTTGACCTTCCCTGCAGTTTCCCTTTTAATTCTCCATTTGGCCCTGGTTTTTTTTTTTTTTTTAATTAAAAAAAATTTGTTAACATTTATTCATTTTTGAGAGACAGAGAGAGACAGAGCATGAGTGGGGAAGGGGCAGAGAGAGGGAGACACAGAGTCTGAAGCAGGCTCCAGGCTCTGAGCTATCAGCACAGAGCCCAACGCGGGGCTCGAACTCACGAACTGCGAGCTCATGACCTGAGCTGAAGTCGGATGCTCAACCAACTGAGCCACCCAGGCGCCCCTCCATTTGGCACTGGTTTAATGACTGGCTATTACACAGGAAATTGATGCAACTATCATATCAGGCCAGAAGTTTATGCCTCTTCTCATATTCTAGTGCAGAAACAAAAGAGTCACAAACAAAAAAGGTATTATTTTGAAGCTGTGTCCAAATGATGTCCAACATCTGGATGTTGGAAATATTTACATATGCTTTCATTTTTTAAGTTGCCCTCAAAATAGCTGGCATTATAAAGATGCAGGTCCTCATTACCTCTCCAAAATAATCTCAAAAAGGCTAAAAATATTTAATAGGGATCAACTGACATCATTTTCAAAACTATTCAAGAGCTGTTGTATTATTTCTCATTGACAAATAGAACAACCAACTTCCAAAATCATGGACAAATATTTTCAATCTTTAAAAAGAGAAATTAGGGGCGCCTGGGTGGCGCAGTCGGTTAAGCGTCCGACTTCAGCCAGGTCACGATCTC
>NW_024412407.1:17314832-17427830 GCF_014898765.1 Herpailurus yagouaroundi
GTATATCCAAAGGCTAGAAATGTGGCCAGCTGGTGAAAATTATAGGGTGTCAACTGTTCATTTAATAAAAAAGGGCAGTTCAACAATTAGAACTGCCAAACAACAGGACGGGCAGCCTTGTAAAGAAGTTGTAAGACAGGGAGAAAATAATAATTTAGCAACTCTGGGCATTTTGCACAGGACCTCTATGTTAGTATTATCACCTCCACATTGGGATTAGGGAAGCGAAGCTTAGAGAACAAAAGCAATTTTTCAACACCACATAGTTGGTAAGTGGCCCACCTCAAATTCAAACCTAGGAATGTGTAACTTCCAAAGCATGTTCTTTCAGTTCATGTCAACAAACATTTTTTAATGTCTGCTTTTGGCAAGACACTGTGCTGGGTGCTGGAGATTCAAAGATAAATGACAGACAAAAGAAAGCCCCTTCCTTGTAAGGACTCACAGTTTATCTTCTCCATAGTGCTGGAAATGTCTGAATAAAGGCTACATTGACCATGTAGAGATATTGGAAAAAGAATTGTTGAACTAGGAATAGTCTTTACCAAATAATCACTAAAAGCCTTCCTGCCCTAAAAGTTTGTAGATATGGATTCTTAATGGTAGATTAGATGTATTCCTAAAATGTTGGCATCATAGGTTCCTGGAAATTAAGCCACTGGTATATCATGAAATTTGGTGTATAACAATGAAGGAAAATAGTAAGAGTTTCAAATGTAATAAAAGTCATATGGATTAAGCAGCTTTTAAAATATAAAATGGCACACTAAAAACCAAAAAAATCCCTAGGAATAAACCTAACCAAAGAGGTGAAAACTCTATACACTGAAAACTACAGAAAGCTTATGAAAGACATTGAGGAAGACACACAAAAAAAATGGAAAAATATCCCATGCTCCTGGATTGGAAAAACAAGTGTTTTTAAAATGTCAATACCACCCAAAGCAATCTATGTATTCAATGCAATCCCTCTCAAAACAACACCAGCATTCTTCACAGAGCTAGAACAAACAGTCCTAAAATTTGTATAGAACCAGAAAAGACCCCAAATAGCCAAAGCAATCCTGAAAAAGAAAACCAAAGCTGGAGGCATCACCATTCCAGACTATAAGATGTATTACAAAGCTGTAATCATCAAGACAGTATGGTACTGGCACAAAAACAGACATTCGGATCAATGGAACAGAACAGAGAACCCAAAAATGGACCCACAAACGTATGGCCAAGTAATCTTTGATGAAGCAGGAAAGAATATCCAATGGAATAAAGACAGTCTCTTCAGCAAATGGTGCTGGGAAAACTGGACAGCAACATGCAGAAAAATGAACCTGGACCACTTTCTTCACCATACACAAAAATAAACTCAAAATGGATGAAAAACCTAAATGTAAGACAGGAAGCCATCAAAATCCTACAGGTGAAAACAGGCAAAAATCTCTTTGACCTTGGCCACAGCAACTTTTTACTCAACATGCCTCCAGAGGCAAGAGAAACAAAAGCAAAAATGAACTATTGGGACCTCATCAAGATAAAAAGATTCTACACAGCAAAGGAAACGATCATCAAAACTAAAAGGCAACCGATGGAATGGGAGAAGATATTTGCAAATGACATATCAGATAAAGGGTTAGTATCCAAAATCTATAAAGAACTTATCCAACTCAACACCCAAAAAACAAATAATCCAGTAAAGACTTGGGCAGAAGACATGAATAGACACTTCTCCAAAAAAAGACATCCAGATGGCCAACTGACACATGAAAAAATGCTCCACATCACTCAACATCACACAGTGAGATACCATCCTCACAGCAGTCAGAATGGCTACAATTAACAATGCAAGCAACAACAGATGTTGGAGAGGATGTGGAGAAAGAGGATCTCTTTTGCACTACTGGGGGGAATGCAAACTGGTGCAGCCACTCTGGATAACAGTGTGGAGGTTCCTCAAAAAATTAAAAATAGAACTACCCTATGACCCAGCAATTGCACTACTAGGTATTTATCCAAGGGATTCAGGTGTTCTGTTTCAAAGAGGCACACACACCACAGTGCTTATAGCAGCATTATTGACAATAGCCAAAGTATGGAAAGAGCCCAAAATGTCCATTGACAGATGAATGGATAAAGAAGATGATACACACACACACACACACACACACACACAATGGAGTATTACTCAGCAATCAAAAAGAATGAAATCTTGCCATTTGCAATGATGTGGATAGAACTAGAGGGTATTATGCTAAGCGAAATTAGAGAAAAACAAAGATCATATGACTTCATTCATGTGAGGACTTTAAGATACAAAACTGATGAACATAAGGGAAAGGAAGCAAAAATGATATAAAAACAAGGAGGGAAACAAAACATGAGACTCTTAAATACAGAGAACAAACTTGAGGATTGCTAGAGGGGTTGTGGGTGGGGAGGATGGACTAAATGGGTAAGGGGCATTAAGGAGGACACTTGTTGGGATGAGCGCTGGGTGTTATACATAGGGGATGAAGTACTGGAATCTACTCCTGAAATCATTTTCGCACTTATGCTAACTAATTTGCATGTAAATTAAAAAATAAAAAAGAAAAGGAAAAAAAAATAAAATGGCCACATCCCAAGGGGCGCCTGGGTGGCTCAGTTGGTTAGGCGACCAACTTCAGCTCAGGTCATGATCTCACAGTTTGTGAGTTCGAGCCTGGAGTCAGGCTCTGTGCTGACAGCTCAGAGCCTGGAGCCTACTTCAGATTCTGTGTCTTCCCCTCTCTCTGCCCCTCCCCTGCTCATGCTCTGTGTCTCTCAATAATAAATAAATGTTAACAAAAAAAATTATTTAAAAAAATGGCCACATCACAAAACTAATAATAATATTCCAGTAAGTTACAAATTTAGTTAATGTACTAAAGCTTCATATATTTTGCTAGAAATTTCATTAGCGTGAGGCAAGACTGAGAGGAGGGAAACCTGTGCTCTTGGCAGTATAGTGACACGACAGACACAGTCTAGATGAGAGCGACAGTTTCTGAGTTCCAATCCTGGCTTGTCACTTACTACTCACATGCTTTGGACAAGTTATGTGACATCTCTGTGATTTACGTGCCCTGTCAGAAAATGAAATGATATAATAGAATCTACCTCAACAGGGTGTTATAAGGATTCAGCAAGTTAATCCCTGTAAAGAATTTAGAACAGTGCCTGGCATATTATCTGGCAGTCAATGTTAAGTTATTTGCATTTTAAAGTATAGGTTTAATCTCTATTAAGGTCAATAATCCATTTTATAACTCCAGTCTTCTGCATTCTACCTGAAGGGTTCTATCTCCCATAACATCTCTTTTTCACATATACACCAATTCTGGTTAGGAATACCGGTAAAAGTGCATTGTATGCTTCGTAAAATATTGCAGTAAATTCTGACTTACCTTACTAACAACTGAGAGTATTCAGTATTATTAGAAGTTTCATTATCCTGTTTTATGATTTTATCAATGTGGATTTTACTTTAATACAAAGTTTGTTCAAATAAACCTATTTAGGCTATCGTCTACATGTTACACCTATAGGTTGGAGAGAGAAAAATGAAAATCAAATTTGTTTACTAAATATTTGCTTAGGCACTATAGTAACCTGTTCTCTTTAAGCTCTCACCAAAATGATGCTGATCAAGGCAACCCAAGGGTTTTTTTACTGGCCCTGTAGGATTAACCCCTATTTTGGTTCTTTAGTTGGGGTGATATTTTTTCTTTATGCTCTCTATACTTCAAAAAATTTGTTAAAGCAGCTTACCATTAAAGACACACATACAATCAGGATGATAAAAATGGGAAGAATTATATGAAAAATCTGAGTTTTTACAGTTAAATATAGTCCTGGAGCTTCTTAACAACCAAAGCAGAAAAAAAAGCATACTGTAATTCCTACTGCCTGATTCATATCTCAACAGAAAGAATTTTCAAGGTAATAAATTCAAAGAGGTATTTAGCTGATGTTTCTTTGACCTAAGAATATAGATCAACATAATAAGGGATATTTTCAACAATGTTTTTATGGAGGATGCAGAAAATTTTTAATGATAACAGTTTGTTTAATATGTACTGTATTTACTATATGATAAAATATGCTTCTACAAATACCATGAATATAATTGTAAAACTTTTAGCAGAGCTGAGACTAGAATATTAATTTTCTAATACCTAGTTCAGAAAATGTTCTATTTTTTTCTACTATATTATCCTATATCTACCATATATGGAAGAGAATTTGACCATGGAATTACACATGTATACAAACATGTGTCAAGCTTCTATAATACACATGCAACATTTACAGACACACACATCTTGGCCAGTACCAACAATCCTACTGAAATAAGAGATGAGTAAATAAATGAGTAAATAGTTTACTGCCAGTAAATAAATGTGATTCCATCAATTAAATTCACATAGCATCTGTCAAGCTGATGATTTACTACATCTTGTGTTGGTTATCCTTCTGTATTTCCCATGGCCCATCAGGTTATGATTTTTTGTTTTATGATCTCTCTTCCAATCATTATGCATCATTCCATGCTCAGAGTACAAAAATAAAAAAATAAAATTGAGCGTACAATAAAAACAAATCTGGGATTTCAATTTAACACCAGACATCAAAAGTCTATGTCAATACAAACTCCCAGTTAGAAAATAAATGTCATGGGGATATAATGTACAGCATGGTGACTATAATTAATAATACGGTATTATATATTTGCTAAGAGAACAAATCTTAACAAATTTTTTCATCACATGAAAAAAAAATTTTTTTAACTATGTAAGGTGATGGACATTAACTAGACCTATTGTGGTGATCATTTCACAATATAAACATCAAATCATTACCCTGTATCAATCATTGTATAAATATCAATCATTATGCTGTATACCTGAAACTAACATGTTGTATGCCAATTATATCTCAATAAAAAAGTTTATATCAATATACCAAAAAATAGAATTTATTCCTTTTCTTCTTTTACAAATGTACTCAGCTCTAAATGCTAATAATTTTACTAGGTACTTGAAAACATGAGGCCTGGATGAAAACCTGCAGGCCTCCAAATATAGTAATACCAGTAGCTTCCAGCCCATCAGAAAGAACACCAACAAATATCTTGTTGGCACACTTAGAAGAACAGGAAATTGACAACTGGGTTTTTTTTTCTTTTCATTAACTAATAAACCTGAATGAATACACTCATAGGCTAGATTGCCTTATGTATATTTTAGATTAAAAAATACATAAATTTGGATATAGCAAGTTATTCTCTTGCTGCAAATCAACTATTGTATAGAAATAGAGGATTATAACCCAGTGATTCATTCAGCAATTCCCCAAATTGTGAGCCGTATGATTATGATACTCCTTTCCCTAATTTGGGGCCAGCCAAAAAGTTTAAATTAGTGGTTCTTAATGCATGGTCTCCAGGGCAGCAGCCACAGCATCACCTGCTGTGAAACTGTAAGAAGTGCAAATTAATTGCGTTCCACCAAGACCTCCAGAATCAGAACTCCTGAGGGTGGGGCCAGGGGTCATGTTTTGATGTGTTTTCTAGGTGACTCTGATACTCACTAAAATTTGAAAACTGATCTGAATGAATGGCTCCTCAAATTTTTTTTCTTTGCTCCCTCAATTCATTCATAACTTATACCTTCACTCTTCAGTACCGACTCCCACTGGTGATCGTAAATCTACTCCCTGGAGACTCCACTCAAGCGCAGCTTGTAGTGAGGATGCTTGGTCAATCACCACTGCAATGCCTCCACAGAGAAACATCTGTGGATTTTCTGCCCTTCCCCAACCCTCACTGCTTGTTCCTCAGCTCTAGCTGCTGTGCACAGTGAGGGTGTGTGGCTTTCAGAGGATCCATCCAATTAGCAATTGAGACCGCTTGACTCACTGGCCATGGGAATTCTCCACAAACCAACTGCCTGTGTGTGCCCATGGCCCCGTGTTGCCTGTGTCACACTGCATCTGCCAACTTGCCACGTGAACCTGCTGCTCCACGTAAGCCCCTGGTGGATGTTCAGGGACTCACTTGATCCAGGATGGTAGCCTGTAGCACTACATGATCTTGGGTCCACTTCTGTAGTGGACACCTGTTTCACAGGGAAGCCTGGGGCTGAAAGGGTGAATGGCAATTCCTTAGGAAGAGCAGGGTCTGCTACCATAAAGGGTAAGTAAGTGATGGCCCAAACCCAACACTGATAGATGCATCATATAAAGAACTAGAGAGGAGCTTTGTTTTTAACCTTCACTTGCATTGGAGGAAAAGGAGGCAGGGTATCTTGAAAACTGTCTCATGTTCTTCTCAGTACCCAGCACTAATTTCCACTTGGTCGACCCTTTCTTGGTCTCTAGAAATCATATTACTATTCTTGGGCATGTCCAAAGAGAATGAGCTAGGTAAAGCAGAAACCTTACTGTAATATGCATTTAGTTCACTGTAACATGGACGTGTGGAAATGCAAATTATTTATTAAATGCCAACAAATTTAGGACAATTTACATCTCTATTTACAAAACTCTATTTGTAATGTCACTAATTTCAGGAGAAAAACATCAGTGTGTTATTTCTCTTGTATTTTACAATATTTAACAATTCTTTCATTCTACCCTTTTACATTACTAAAACTGAAAAGCCCACTTGGTTCATCATTCTCTTCTGCACTGGTATAAGAATTCGAGGACATCTGTACCTCCTCTATAGCATTCACATCCAAAAATGGAGTGAATGACTTAATATGAAGTTTCCAAAAATGCTCTTAAAAGGGTGTGGTAGATTAAGCTGTTCCCAATATCCCCCCTCCACTAAAGAATGACTCTGCCACTCTGAAAATGATC
The DNA here is from genome assembly GCF_014898765.1 of Herpailurus yagouaroundi. NCBI lineage: Eukaryota > Metazoa > Chordata > Mammalia > Carnivora > Felidae > Herpailurus > Herpailurus yagouaroundi. The sequence continues at coordinate 17,321,709 of NW_024412407.1, forward strand.
TGGCACGTGATGCTGCCATGGAAAAGCTGAAGAGAGTGAGTCCAGAAGGCCCAGCAACTGAGGAAGGCTCCCAGACCTAATTCATACCAGCTGTAATCTGCTGCCTTCTCTACAGCCAAAAAAATAGTTTATGGCTCTGCATTGTCAGACTCTACGACCCCACAGACACTCCCCTGGGGTCTCACTCCCCAGTGAGAAGAGTCCTGAGCCAACACGACTGTCATTTTGAATTAGTGCTGACACAGAGCATCACAGCCAGCTTTTTCTCCACCTTGTATTAAAACAGGTAAAGGGGAGAGGAAGTGCTAAGGTCACAATATTTTTTAAAAACCTTTGCAGAAAAGCAAGGCCAATTCCCAACTACTCGATAAATGGACTTCCAATTCTCAACAAACAAGAAGACAAAAAAGCTCATCTCAGAACAGGCTGTCATCTCACTAAACAAGAAAAATCACTAGCATCAGTATTATGTGCTTTGTGTGTTTTATTCCTCTCTCCTAGAAAGAATTTTATCTTATTTCTCTCTCCCACAAATCTCTCACAGGGAGTTGGCTGTTTACCTCCTTCAGATCCTGCACGACAGCCGTGAGCCTCTCATTTTCTGCCTGAACGTTAGTGACCACAGCCCGGCTCTGTTTCAGTTCGTTCTGCATCTCCAAGATCTTCCCCAGATAGTAAGCTTCCTTCGATGCAGACTCTTGCAGAAGTGTTTCCTCCCGGGTCTCTCCATCCTCAGCAACCTTCCGGTGGATGGAGAAGGACTGCCCAAATGCCTGCAGAGTATGTGAAAAGAAAAAGAGTGCCCGATGAAATGCACCACAGCACTATTTAAACAAACTCTGGGAAATGTTTGGTTTTTCGTATTTTTAGAAAAGCTACTCTACAAGACTTCTGGGAGCAAAACAATACATTTTATGCAACAGTCTAACTGCTCTCACTGATACTTGAAATAATTCACTCAATTAGTAAGGGGAAAGAAAATTTTTAAATGTCTTGCTAAAAATATATATAATGACTTAAAGAAAACCTGAAAAACACTGCTTGTTTTATGTTACAATTTTCTTAAACCAAGCCTATTAAGGAGCAGACAGTTCAGTGCTAACGAGGCCAACAAAATTCAGATTCTCACTCTCATTCTAGAAAACAATCCCAAAATTATTTTTCAAGGAAGAAAATAATAGTTTCATTAGCTTTCGAATACATTAGTGGTAAGAATATACCAATTAGGAACAGCACCCTGAAGAGAGGAAATCCCCAAACAGCATTCAAATTGCACACTACTAAACACACGCACACACACACACACACACACACACACACACACACAAAATAACTGTAATCACTGTGTAAGAAGATATGTATCTACATATACAGAATAAAAAAGAAATACAGAATAAACCAGAAACTAATGATACTGGTAAGCCACAGAGGGTGAGTGAGAGCAGCAGGAAGGAAAAGTGATATAAGGGATGAGGGATACTCACTTTCCTGGGCACACCTTTTCATATAGCCCTGATTCTCACAACTCTAGTAATGTTTCACACACCTTCCAAATAGTAACTAAAACCAGTGACCCCATGTGGAACACAAAAAGTTACCAATGTTCCTAGCTGTACTACAAATGAACAACTTAACCATACTGAGAGGAGTGGAGAGATAATTTTGGAAATCAGTGTATTTGCTGTATACTGTAAAGCTAAATACAAAAAGAACTGTACCCAACTACTATAGTCAAGCTAGTAAATTCTCACAGGGATTATGGGATCACAATTCTAAAAACTTCTTTATACGTACACTTGGGTTGAGCAAATAAATAACTGTATTATCGATAATGGAAGCCAGGTTTCTCACTGTTGGAGAAAGTTACAAATAAGGAAAGGGAGACTTCTGGAAGAAAACTGGTGGCACTGTGTTGTAATTAGAAGCATCAGGGTGAACGTACAGTCTTTAATAGGTAAATAAATATTCACAGATGAACAGATGGAGAGAGACATTTATGCATGTGCATACACATGCACATATTTCCTAACTCTGCCCTCTGAGAGGCGCAGTAGCAAGGACATCTCAGCAGCCAAGAACATACCTGCACCCAAATTTTGTTTCTACATATCAATCTCCAATTAAAAGAATTAGGGCTCGGGGGGCGCCTGGGTGGCTCAGTCAGTTAAGTGTCCTACTTCGGCTCAGGTCATGATCTCATGGTCCATGCGTTCAAACCCTACATCAGGCTCTGTGCTGACAGCTCAGAGCCTGGAGCCTGCTTCAGATTCTGTGTCTCCCTCTCTCTCTGCCCCTCCCCCGCTCACTCTCTCAAAAATAAATAAACGTTTAAAATTTTTTTAAAAAAAGAAAAGATTTAGGGCTCGGGGCACTTGGGTGGCTCAAGTGAGCATCCAACTTCGGCTCAGGTCATGATATCACAGTTCACGACTTTGAGCCCCGCATCAGGCTCTGTGCTGACAGCTCAGAGCCTACTCTGGATCCTCTGTACCTCCCTCTCTCTGCCCCTCCCCCGCTCACGCTCTCTCAAAAATGAATAAACATTAAAATAAATAAGTAAATAAAAGAACTAGGGCTCTTTGGAGAAATAACCCATTCTTGACCTAGAGCAAAATGAATTTCATACATCTTGTGGTGCCAAAGAGTAAGTAACAAAATGCTTTCAAAAAATGATAGGGATCTGTCAAAGGACACAAGAGCTTACCAGAAGGGGCTCCCAATGGCCAAATCTGGGATAATTTGGTCAATAAAATAAATAATTACAGTAATGAATTATAATTCATAGAATAATACAGTCATGAGTCCACATTGATAAAATAACTGAATAAATGAGGGAAGAAGGAATTGCTCTTCCTTATAGTAGAACTCTAATTTTTAGGTGTAGTAGGAATGGTGGAGATAAAATATATCATCATTTGGCAAACACCAAGTAATCATTGTTGCAGGCAAAAATGATCAATGGAATATAAAATTCATAGGCCAAAAGTATGATGAGAAACAGGATATTTGCATAGTCTTAAAGTATCTTCTCCCATGATACTTATAAATTCCACTTGGAAAAATGGGAAACTTGCAGTGGAGAATCCTGATCACCTTATGTGACCAAAAGTTAGATCAGCAGCCATGAAACATACTGACATCATGTACTCTCTAATATAACACAATAAGAGGGGACGGCATCTCTTCTGTGGTATTCTTGCCAAAAACATATAAGCCAATTCTTATCATAAGAATGCATCAAACAAACCATAACTGGAGGACATTCCACAAAAGTATTGGCCAGGACTCTTGAAAAGTATTAAGTTCCATAAAAATAAGTAAAGACACCTCTAGACTAGGTGAGACTAAGAAAACATGACAATAAAATGCTATGTGGGAGTTTGGATTGGATCCTAGACCTGAAAAAAGACATTAGTAGGGCAACTGGCAAAAATGAAATAAATTCTTTATATTGGTTAATAATATTGTATCAAGGCAAATTTCTGGTTTCCATAATTTTTCTATGGTTTTGTACGATGTTAACATTTGGGGAATTCAGTGTAGTATTTTTGGAGTTTTTTATATGTCTAGAGTTATTTCAAAATGAAAAGTTACATAAATAGGTATAGTTTCTACCCTAAAGAATTTGGTAGATCTGATAAAATAGTGGCATAAAGAATTATGAAGAATAAATGTACTTGAGGGGTCCCTGGGTAGCTCAATCAGTTATGCATCCAACTTCAGCTCAGGTCATGATCTTGCATTTTGTGAGTTTGAGCCCCGCGTTGTACTTTGTGCGTACAGCTCAGAGACTGGAACCCACCTTGGATTTTGTGTCTCCCTCTCTCTCTGCTCCTCCCCCTCTTGTGTGCCCTTTCTCTCTCTCAAAAATAAATAAACATTGAAAAAATTTTTAAAAAAAGAATACATGTACTTCAACACCAACGGAATACTATATTTAATTAGAAGTACTTTGGGTATTTACCCAAAGAACACAAAAACACTAATTCAAAAAAATATATTCACCCTTATATTTATTGCATTATTATTTACAATAGCCAAGATACAAAAGCAACCCAAGTATCCATCAATAGATGAATGGATAAGAAAGATGTGGTATACACACACACATGCACACACATATACACACACTGGAATATTACTCAGTCATAAAAAAGAATGAGATTTTGCCATTTATGACAACATGGATGGACTTACAAGACATTATGTTACGTGAAATGAGTCAGATAGAGAAAGACAAATACCATATGATTTCCTTATATGTGGCATCTCAAAAACAAAACAAAACAAACAAAAAGCAGAAACAGACCCATAAATACGGAGAAGATACTGATGGTTGCCAGAGGGAGGGGAGTGGGGGTATGGACAAAATGGGCGAAGGGGAGTGGGAGACAAAGTCTTCCAGTTATGGAATGAGTAAGTCACCGGGATGAAAGGTACAGCATGGGGCATACAGTCAATGGTACTGTAATAGCATTATACGGTGACAGATGGTAGCTACACTTGTGATAACCACAGCATAATATATAAAGTTACTGACTATGTTGTACACCTGAAACTAACGTAACACTGTATGTCAACTATGCTTTAATTAAAAAAAATAGTACTGAGGCTTTATTATGTATGTAATGCAATTTTGTTCTGAAATTTAAAATGTCGTAAAATTATGCTGCTGGACTTCATACAGGCTGGAGTTAATCTGGAAAATTGTTTGACATCATTACAAACCTGAAGGCAGAAAAGGTGTGTGTTGATCCATTACAAGGGAAATCGTTAAAACTTAGGAGGAGACAGTATGATTTCATTATTTCAAAGACTCTTCTTCAAATTATACTCATAGAACAGAAATTTTAAAAAATAATAACCTGCAAAACTATGTCTCAGTAAACTATCTTCTTTAGAATTTCTACATAGATCAAAATCAAAAGATGGTTCCTAAGCATCAACTGAGAAGGAAACATTCCAGTATGGACAGATGGACGTTCATCTGCACAGAGTGGAACATTCATTTTGGTGTTTGGCTTGTTAAGTCTCCAAACAGAAATAAACTCTTATTTGAGTAGCCAAATTTCTAGATGTAGTAATAAACATACAGACTCATGAGCAGATGAAAAATTATCTTCAGAGGTGATGTTTACTTTGCTTTTCCATCAGTAGTGGTCAAATTCTGTGAGGGCAATTCTGAATTCATTACCCATTAGAAAGCCTTTGGAGGGGAGAGGTCTGACAGCACACTTCCCCATGGTGACCTGGTGAAGTCTTCACCTACCTTCCCCCTAGCAAAGGAACCCTGACTACACAGTTAGGTATTAGTAAAATTTATAATTAGCATTAACTGTGTCAAGCACCTCAGCTACCTTCTTTTTTACAACCTATTTTTCCACTTCTTCATAATAGAAAACTGCCAGAGGACATATTCTTTACTCTTCCTGAGTAAAATCAATAGACTTATTAGGCACTCAAAAATGGGGGTCATATTATTCTCAGTACGTAAGCAATGCTCTCTTGGTAGCTGAAACAAACCCTAAAGTCTTAACAGCAAGTGACTGTGCCTCTCCACCCCTGACATAAAGTTTTAAAAATTATACTCTGGGTCCAACACCAAAGGGGATAAAATTTTTCAGATATATACATAGAACAGATTTCAAAAAAGAATCAAGAACTGAAATTGCAAATATAAACATTTTGATGACTCTTTACATTTACTGCAGCTCAGAACCTTAACTGAACATATGGGCTTCCAAAGTTAGTCATTATTTTAATGAAGAACTTGGCCCTTCATTGGACCTGATTTAAAAACCAGTGAAAGTATGCAAGGTTATCCAAGGACATTAACCATGGTGTTTCTCAACTGAAATAGAAAAATAATAGCAGTGCTGCATAGGCTACAGAAGCCCCATGATCTACATTTGCAAATGCACTGAGTGCTAACACTACTCAGAAAATACCTGCAATTTAGAAAGGAAGAAAAAAGGAGAAAACACTCCTACTTTACCTAATTCCTAACTGTCAGTAACTACAATGGGATGGGATACCAGCTGACATCTATCATTTGGTTAATTGTCAAAGTGCATTCATCAGACCTGTCTGGCTCTGCCAGGTAGCTTCCTCCTCCATCACTACTCCAAGTATATCCCGACAAAGCTGGACCCAAGAGAAGACAATCTTCTCAAGGCCATTGAAGCTGTATCCTTGGCAGAAATCACAAAACTAGCTTCGTGGTCTATGTATATAGGTAAACCCAGGGTAGTCATGCCTCTAGTTATCTTTCAGACAGCAAATACTTTTATGTACTGCAATCATTTCATGGGTAATTTTCATTTGAAATTAATTCAGGTAAATTGATATTTCTATACAATTTTGGAATGTATTAGGATTTAATTGTAGAATATTATCTTCATATATTCCATTACAATGGAATCACAGTTGCTTTCAATTACATACCAATGGAAGTCCAGTTAGCTACAAAATAGTTTTTTCCTTTCTCATCCTACTCACATGACTTCTTAACCTAAAGAGAACTGATATTTTTTACCTTCATGTTCAGGACAATACACTAGCTGTTAAGTGGAGTTTTCATACTTATTATCCTTCTTAATATGAATGATAAAAGAAATAAAAGTTTGGCTAGTGTATTTAATAATGTTACATTATCTTGAAAATATGTGTCCTTGGTTACAGAATTTTCATTCTTTCATCTTAAAAATTGTGGCAAAACAATATACTAAATCATCCAAGGACATCAGACAAAACTTTTTTATTTCAAATATTAAAATCTATTCATTCATTTCATTGATCTAAGTGCTCAACAAGTACTTACAGAGAACTGTAATAGGCACTGCTTTAAGCACTGAAGATCTGCAATGTTCTAGAAAAAAGATCTCTGCTAGTGGCAGCATACATTCCAGTGGAACATAAATAAATCAGTAAGTATGTGGCATAATGTTGGAAAAGTTCTAGAAAGAAAATGAAAGCAAGCATAAAAGCACAGAATAGCACTGCCTAATAGAACTTTCTGCGAAGATGTATCTGTGTTGTCCACTAACCACTAACCACATGTGACTGATGGGCTCTGAAATTGTGGCCAGAGTGACCAAAGAATTGAATTTTTTCATTTTATGTAATTTCATTAATTTTAATTGTCACATTTGGCTAGTGGCTCCCATGTTGGACAGAACAGGGATAGAGAGTAAGGCAGGTGCCCACCCATTTAAACAGCACCATCAGGGAAGGGGGTGACCTTTGAGCAGAACCTGAACAAAGGAGGGAGAGTGAGCCAGAATCTGCCCTTTCCCCTCAGCAGCAAGCCTAAATTTCGGTGTTACTAAACAAGAATTACTGCAGTGCCATGGCACCTCTTTAAAGGACTATCAATGCAGTCCTTCAAAATCTCTACTACATGTAGCACTTTAAGATCTGGGTGCATCAGGAAATATTGAGCCATGATTTAATATGTAGGAAAAAACGGTTGGCAACTAACCTATCATTGTAACCCATCCTCTCCAATGAACAACTTTACCTTCTTTAACATATAGGGGCACCTGGGTGGCTCAGTCAGTTAAGCATCCGACTTCAGCTCAGGTCATGGTCTCATGGTTTGTGAGTTTGAGCCCCACATCGGGCTCTGTGCTCACAGCTCGGAGCCTGGAGCCTGCTTTGGATTCTGTGTCTCCCTCTCTCTCTGCCCCTCCACTGCTCACACTCTGTCTCTCTCTCCCTCAAAATAAATAAACATTAAAAAAAAAAGATCTAAACATATAATAAAAACTATCTGGCCAATTATACTTCTCTGTTGCCTCAGCTGGCCAGGAAATTCAGCATTAAGTGCTCTAGAGCAATTAACTAAAATATCTTAAGTTTCTGGCATAACTCTCTCCTGTTTTCTCTATACTGCTTTGAGTCTTTGTTGTATTTACCCCCATGGTATGGGCTTCTTTTATTTTGATCTACTTCAAATACTTTTGGAGTAGAAAGGATAGGAGTTATAATCCCATCAAATGGTTTAAATAATGTTGAATTACCATTTCTTTGAAATTTAAGCCTTAAAGAAAGCCCATGTTAAAGATTATAGTCTGAGAGTTTAAGAGAACTGAGAGTTCTACTAAGGATTCACTCATTTCGTGGGAAATAATGGGTCCAAAAGATTTCATAAAGTGTGTGCATAACACACACAGGAATAAATGAGCTACACTTGTTAGAAGTGACTGAGAAACATTTCCCAAACGACTTATTCCAGCAGGAAAGTATCTTAGAGGGTATGATCCAATAACAAGGGACGAGATCACTGGAGGTGAGACAACCCAAAAGTACCCAGCTGGGAAAAATCGGTTTCCATGACTCATGGCTCAAAAGTTACTAGGAGTCCTAGGGTATCCTTGACAGTGAGAATCAAGCCTGATCCTTGAAAGGGCACATGTACTCATAAGAGGCAGAAGAGGTCAAGGGCATGGGCTCCTGAGCTAGAGCAACTCTGCCACTTCCTAACTGTAGAGCACTGGACAAGTTACTTAATATCTTAAACCTCAGTTTTCTTATCTCATAGGGTTATTGTTAGGCTTAAAAGAGAAAATCTATGTATCGCTTGGAACAGTTCTTGGTACAAATACAGTAAATGCTCAAAAATTACTGGCTATTATCAGGAGGAAGAAAACGCGCTTTGGAATCAAACACATTTGGGTTTAAATAAGCCTCTTCTGAAATGTCTGGCAAGGTTTTGAATTTCTATGTCTCAGTCCTCACATGTACATAAGCGAGAATAATACCATCTACCTTAAAAGTAAAAACAGACTGGCCCTCAAAGGTAAGGGTATCAGAGAAGAGGTATAAAACCCATACAAAATACCTTGCACACAGTAAAGGCTTACTAAACACCGTCTGCCCCTGCCTCTCACCTCCCCTTTGGAAGTCTCAGGTCTGGTGCGAGGTTCTCTGCGAACTTGTGCATGACTCAGGGGGCTGTTCTTCTCTCCGTGGATCACAGCTCCCTGTGCATTTCTGAAACCCTAAACCTCTTACCGGAAAGGGAGTTCTGATGTACGCTTTTTCTTATTAAGCCATTCAAAATGTAAAAACAAACAAACAAGCAAAAAAACAACAGAAATGTCTCAAGGCCTAGGCTCTAAAGTTTACTTTAGCAAAGAATTCAGCTTTATCTTCCTTCAGTGAGAACATGCAACTCTTCCTTAACTTTCTCTATCTTTTCTGACTTTTAACCTAACTCCTATCTCATTGTAAATTCCATCCATCTTGGAAAAACAAGATATCTATGATAACTTGAGTTATTGCCTCTGATATTTCCCAGTGTAATACCTAACAGCCTATCATTCACATATATATTTACTTAAAGCCTAGATTTTTTTTGTATTCTTGATGGTTTATAATTGGCACCTTCTGTCTTGGTAAACAAACCCCCTTTTATTTTTTTTAAGTTTATTTATTTATTTTGGGGGCGGGGCAGGGTCAGGGCAGAGAGAGGAGAGACAGGATCCCAAGCAGGCTGTGCACTGTCAGCACACAGCCTGAGGCGGGGCTCAAACCCATGAACCATGAGATTATGACCTGAGCCGAAATCAAGAGTCAGACGCTTAACCAACTGAGCCACCCAGGTGCCCCAGAACTATTCAGGCAGCCTTTTAAAACTATTCAGACTTTTCTTTTTTTTTTTTTTTTTCTTAACATTTATTCATTTTTGAGAGATAGAGCGTGAGTGGGAGAGGGGCAGAGAGAGAGGGAGGCACAGAATCGGAAACAGGCTCCAGGCTCCGAGCCATCAGCCCAGAGCCTGATGCAGGGCTCGAACTCACGGACCGCGAGATCGTGACCTGGCTGAAGTCGGACGCTTAACCGACTGTGCCACCCAGGCGCCCCTTGAATGTTTATTTTTGAAGGAGAGAGAGACAGAGCATGAGCAGGGGAGGAGCAGAGAGAAATGGAGACACAGAATCCAAAGTGGGCTCCAGGTTCTGAGCTGTCAGCACAGAGACCCATGCGGGGCTTGAACTCATGAACCGCGAGATCATGACCAGAGCTGAAGTCAGACATTTAACCGACTGAGCCACCTAGGTGCCCAATTACCTCATTTTAATAATCTATTCTCCTGACAATGGATAATTGGATTGCTTCTAGTTTTTTGATATAAACAATGTAGCTCTGGATATTCTTCTGCCTATCTCCTAGGCTAATACTTCTCAAAATACATGTGGTAAGGAACAGTTTTATTTCCAATCTTTGGTGGACTAATGCTTTTGCAAAATGCAATAAAAATAAATTACTATAAGCATACACCGACCATATGACCTAACTGTTCCACTCCTAGGTATTTATTTACCCAAAATAAATGAAAGCATGTGTCCACATAAAGATTTGTACATAAATATTTATAGCAACTTTTTTAAAAAATTTTTTTCAATATTTATTTTTGAGAGAGACAGAGACAGAATGCAAGTGGGTTAGGGGCAGAGCGAGAGGGAGACACAGAATCTGAAGCAGGCTCCAGGCTCCAAGCTGTCAACACAGAGCCCAACGCAGGGCTCGAACTCGTGAGTTGTGAAATCATGACCTGAGGTGAAGTTGGATGCTCAACCAACAGAGCCACCCAGGCACCCCTATAGCAACTTTGTTTGTAATATACAAAATGAGAAACAACTCAAATGTCCACCGATAGGTGAACGAATAAACAAATATGGTAGAGCCATACAATGGAACATTACTCGGCAATGAAAAGGAATGAACGTTGATACATGCAACGTATGCAAAATAATCATGCTGAGTACAAGAACCCAGACAAAACAAGAGTGTATACTGTCAGATTCCGTTTACATGACATTCTAGAGAATGTAAAAGAATCAGTAGTGACAGAAAGCAGATGAATGGTTGCTCTGAGATGGGGTAGGGGGTGTTGAGGAAGGGGCGTGGAGGGGCAAAAGGGAGAGATTATCAAGGGGCATGAAAATATTTTAAGGACTGATAGATATGTTCATTATTTTGGTTGTGGTAATGGTTTAATAAATGCATGCATATGTCAAAATTGAACAAACTGTTCACTTTAAATATGTGCAGTTTGTTGCAAGTCAATTATACCTTAATAAAGCTGGACAAACATAAATTGCTAAAAATGTGAGAAGAAAAATACAAAATATAGGCCTCAATTCTTTTTAAGACTATTTTTTTAAGAGCACTTTTAGGTACACATCAAAATTGAGAGGAAGGTTATGGAGATTTCCCATTATTCCTTGTCCCTACACATGCATAGCCTTCCCCACCAGAGAGGCACATTTGTTACAATCAACGAACCTACACTGACACATCATTATGATTCAAAGTCCATACTTTACATTAGGATGCACTCTTGGTGGTGTACTTTGTATAGATTTAGAAAAATGTATAATGACATGTAACCACCTTCATCATACCAAACAGTTTCACCGCCCTATTCTGTGTCCTGCCTACTCATCCCCACTAGCTCCTGGCAACCACTGATCTTTCCACTATCTCCATTGTGGTTTTGTCAATGTCATATAGTTGGAATCATACGTATGTATTTAGCATTCTCAGATTGGCTTCTTTCATTTAGCAATATGTATGTAAGTTTCCTCCATGTCTTTTCATGGCTTGATAGCTCGTTTCTTTTTAGCACTGAATAGGATTCCATTGTTTAGAGGGGCTACCTTTTATTTATTCATTCATCTACTGATGGACATCTTTGTTGCTTTCAAGTTTTGGCAACTTTCGGGACACCTGGGTGGCTCAGTCGGTTAAGCGTCCGACTTCAGCTCAGGTCATGATCTCACAGTTTGTGGGTTCAAGCCCCATGTCGGGCTCTGTGCTGACAGCTCAGAGCCTGCAGCCTGTTTCAGATTCTGTCTCTGGCTCTCTCTGCCCCTCCCCTGTTTGTGCTGTCTCTCTGTCTCTAAAATAAACAAACATTAAAAAAAAATTTTTTTAAGTTTTGGCAACTATGAACAAAGCTGCTGTAAACATCCATGTACAGGCTTTTTTTGGATATGTTTTCATATCCATATTCCTTTGGATAGATCATATGATCATAGATCATAGATCACTAGATCATATGGCAAGAGTATGTTTAGTTTTATAGGAAACCCCCAAATTGTCTTCCAAAGTGGCTGCATCATTTTTCATTTGCACCAGCAATGCATGGGGGTTCACAGTGCTCCACATCCTAACCAGCATTCACTTAACCATTTTTTTTATTAATAAATGTAAGAGACATAAAATTGTATTTCAATAAACTTAACCAGAACAAGCATAACATAGGAGTAAAAGAGGATTACAAAAGGATTATAAAAACTGTACCTCACTGAAAGTATGATTAATATAAACTATATTTATCTTGGTACAGACCTGCAGGAAATAATTTGCAAACAGTGCTAGTCCCCAGATATACTTTGAATAGCATTATCCTAAATCATAAGTGCAAAAGTTTCTCTATAATGGTACAGCCCTAGGGGCCTATTAGAATCACCTGTCAAGTTCTTGAAAACAGACACACAGACTCCATCTCCAAATATTCTGAGTTAACTGATTTGGGATAGAGATTCCTAAGCATTCATCGTTTAAGGCACACCTGGTGTCTCAATAATGTTTTCATGGCACCCCAGGACAAAAGAACTACTGAACAACTCTTTCCTAAATAAGTATTTATGTCCTAACAATGTAGTAGGTGTTTGAAAAACTAACGTATGTACAGCACGTGAGCCAAGGCTCCTGGAGCCAGTGTGGTACACCAGGGGTTGGAAAAAACGTGCTAGGCAAAGAACTTGCAAGATCAGGACTGAAATACATTAATGTGGGTTATTTAGCCACAATGGAGATCATGGAGTCTGGCAAGATGGCTTCTCCCAAGAGCATGCTGAAAGATGCACAGATGATGGCACAAATCCTGAAGATATGGGCATTACAGAATATAAGCCAAGAGTTATAAATCAGATGGAGTTTGCCTTCCGATATGTGACCACAGTTCTAGATGAAGCAAAAATTTATTGAAGGCATGCTAAGAAAGCTACTGTTAATGCAAATGATGTGTGATTGGCAACCCAATGTAATGCTGATCAGTCTTTTACCTCCCCTCCCCCAAGAGATTTTTCTATTAGATGTTGCAAGGCAAAGAAATCAAACTCCTTTGCCAGTAACCAAGCCATATTCAGGTCCCAGGTTGCCACCTGAGAGATACCGGTTCACTGCTCCAAACTATAGACTTCAGTCTTTATTAAAAAAAAAAAAAGGCATCTACTTCTGTGAGAAGAATAACAGTTCCACAGTTAAGTATTGGTTCAGTTACTAGCAGACCACGATGTAGTAGACTAGTAGACCCACACTTGCCATGCCAAACCCACAAACCCACACTGTGTCAACTAAATTCGGGACTCCAATGTTCCTCACAGAGCACAGGTTTACAGTCCTGTGCTGCCCACTGCACAGTCCCGAGCTGATAAAGCATCAATTTCTGCAACATCCACAGTTCAGAACATTCTGGTTAATCCATCATTAATTGGGTCCAAAAACATCCTTATTACCACTAAAATGGTGTCATCACAAAGTACTGCTAATGAATCATCAAATGCGCTGAAAAGAAAATGAGAAGATGATAATGATGATGATGATGATGACAACGACAATGACGACTACGATAATTTGTAATCTGGCCTTGATGCTTTAACACTTATACTTGGTCTTGAATCCACTGTACTGAGATTAAACACGTATGTTCGGTGTCTTCAAGTTGTGTTGTAAAAAACGTAAATGGTATTTAATGAGTAAATACAGTTATCCTTTCTGATCGAGATGTTGCATTTTCTTTAAAAGGATTAGTAATGGTTTTTCATCAGCCTTTAAGTGTAAAAAAAAAGTTGTCACACTGAATAGATACTTCTCCAAAGAAGACATCCAGATGGCAAAGCGACACATGAAAAAGTGCTCAACATCACTCATCATCAGGGAAATACAAATCAAAACCACAATGAGATACCACCTTACACCTGTCAGAATGGCTAACATTAACAACTCAGGCAACAACACATGTTGGCAAGGATGCGGAGAAAGAGGATCTCTTTTGCATTGTTGGTGGGAATGCAAGCTGGTGCAGCCACTCTGGAAAACAGTATGGAGGTTCCTCAAAAAACTGAAAATAGAACTACCCTACGACCCAGCAATTGCACTGCTAGGTATTTATCCAAGGGATACAGGTGTGCTGTTTCGAAGGGACGCATGCACCCCAGTGTTTACAGCAGCACTCGCAACAATAGCCAAATTATGGAAAGAGCCCAAATGTCCACTGATGGATGAATGGATAAAGAACACGTGGTAAATATATATAATGGAGTATAATTCGGCAATCAAAAAGAATGAAATCTTGCCATTTGCAACTATGTGGATGGAGCTAGAGGGTAGTATGCTAAGCAAAATCAGTCAGTCAGAGAAAGACAAATGTCATATGACTTCACTCATAGGAGGATTTTTTTTTTTAATTTTTTTTCAACGTTTATTTATTTTTGGGACAGAGAGAGACAGAGCATGAACGGGGGAGGGGTTAGAGAGAGAGGGAGACACAGAATCGGAAACAGGCTCCAGGTTCTGAGCCATCAGCCCAGAGCCTGATGCGGGGCTCGAACTCACGGACCGCGAGATCGTGACCTGGCTGAAGTCGGACGCTTAACCGACTGCGCCACCCAGGCGCCCCAAGGAGGATTTTAATACACAGAACGGATGAACACAAGGGAAGGAAAGCAAAAATAATATAAAAACAGGGAGGGGGACAAAACATAAGAGACTCTTAAATATAGAGAACAACAGAGGGTTGCTGGAGGGGTTGTGGGAGGGGAGGATGGGCTAAACAGGTAAGGGGCTTACGGAATCTACTCCTGAAATCATTGTTGCACCATGTGCTAACTAACATGGATGTAAATTATAAAAGACAAATAAATTACAGAAAGTAAAAAAATAAAAAATAAAAAAATAAAGCATTCATAAAAAAATCTAATGTATGCAAATTTAAAGAAAAAATAATATTCTAATGTCATTCTTAAATAACCATAATTATTTACTAATGAGATGTGTGTATCCACTGGGCACTGCACAACTTCTCAAACCTGGAATCAGACTGGACCCTGTCACCCTCATTTCCTGTTACACATTGATTTTCGCATGGCATCTGCTTTTTATTAGCAACCACTGAAAACCCAGCTTTGCAAAATATTGTGCTAAAAAAAAAAAAAAAGGAAGAATGTAGCCCAATCTGATATTGAAACTGTGAACTGAACTGTCTGGAGCTAGTAGCTCACACAGTGTCAACAGAGGCCAAGTATCACTGTGTTGCCCTCAAACAAATATATGTGAATATCCCTTGGTCCTCTGTGGGGCTGTCGCAGTGCCCCTGGGCACCCTGGGCACACAGTTTGGTATCCACAAGTCTGGGGTAAGTCCTCGCCTAAGTATTTCTGACACACTCATTTTGAGATTTTAATGTAAGGAAGGGTTGAGGACCACGGGTCTGGGGTGCGGGCCAGGAGCTGAATGGCCAGGTTGCAGATCACACACAGCTCTGCTCTCCCCAGCAGGGCTGCAGGGGACTCCAATGCTGGACCAACTCACACTGCCACCAGCAGTGACCGAGAGTTCCTAATGCCCCACATCCTTACTGTTTACTTTAAGACTTCAAAGTTTTTACCACCTTGGGGAGGGTAAAATAGTACCACCTAGTGGTTTAATTTGCATTTCCATGATTACAAAGGAGATTATGCATTTTCATATTTTTATTAACCATTCACCTTTCCATTTCTGTGTAGTTTCTACTCAAGGCTTTTTTTTTTTCATTTTTCAACAGAGTGTTTCCCCCCGCCCCCGCCTTTACTAATTTGTCAGTTATATGCATGGCAAATATCTTCCCCCAGTATTTATGGTTAGTCTTTTCAAACATTTTACAGTGTCTTTTCAAAACAGAAGGTCTCATTTTCTAAAGGACAGGTTCCTGTTCCCTTACTATTTGTTACTAATAAGTATGGCAAATATTTTCTGGTTTGTTGCTCTCCCCGCTGCTCCAATCTTTTAGTGATGTCTTTTGATGAAGTAATGTCCTTAGTTTTAGGTCCAGTGACTAATCCCTTGCTCTCTGGCCAGGACTTTTGTGTCTCATTTAAGACCCTTCCCTTCTTCAAGGTCATAAGGCTATTCTGTATTTTCTTCCAAAAGTTCAAAAGTTTTGCCTTTTACATTTAAGTCCCTTAATCTACATGAAATTGATTTTTGTGTGTGGAATGAAGTACAGATCTATTTTAATTATCTTCTATATAAATAATCAATATCCCTAGCACAATGTAATGAATTGCCCCTCCTTTCCTGCTGATATCAAGTGCCAAGTCCATCATAAATCATATTGACAGAAGTGTGCCTGTCTCTAGACTATCCCATAATGCGCCACAGATGTTAAGGTACTGAAGTGAGGGGCAGTTCCCCTGAGAAAGAAGGGGTAACTTGTATCATCTAAACCTTATTCATTGTTATTTAAGCTTTGAACTATCTGCATCCAACAGAATGTGAGTACTGATGGCAATCTATTAAACGAAAATGTCATACTTTGTAGGAAAGGAGCAAATCCATATTGATTTTGAAATTTAGCCAGTGAATATATAAAACCTTTATATAAGTAATATATGTAATTACTGAGGAAAATATAGATAAACCCAAAAAGTAAAAAAAGAAAAAAGTTACACCTTTCCTCTCCCACCCCCAAAACTTAGGGAAGTTCAGGACCTCCAAATCTTGCCCATTGTTCCCCACTGGGCCCCTTGAAGTCTTTAACACATGTTTTACTCATCAGGGTGTGGGCCTCAAGCTAAGATCTGGTCTTCTACCCTGGTGAACTTGGCTCAACCAAAAGGACTCCATCTGGCCAGGCTGGTGATCACCATGCTTCCTCTTCCTTAGCTTTCCCTGGGTTCTAAGTATATTTTTCTGTTGTTGGCAGGGTGATTTACGTCATAAGAAATCTTGGGGTCAAAAGGGTTAGGCAACCACTGTCCCTTAGTTGATGTATATAGTCAGTCTTATTTCTGATGGTTCACTTCAGCCTCCTTTGCCTAAGCTAGTCTCTTATTACTATAGCTATCCACAGTCTCAAGCAAATTACAGAAGAATCAGCATAAGGAAAAACATACATGCTCAGCAATCAATCTCTTTTAAGACTGCTTGCTTAGCAGAATATGTCTGTCCAGGAGCAAAACTCAAATGCACACATTTTATGAGTATTACAACCAGAAAAAAAAAAAAAACAACTCTTCAATCTTTAAAAAAAATTTTTTTTTCAACGTTTATTTATTTTTGGGACAGAGAGAGACAGAGCATGAACGGGGAAGGGGCAGAGAGAGAGGGAGACACAGAATCGGAAACAGGCTCCAGGCTCCGAGCCATCCGCCCAGAGCCTGACGCGGGGCTCGAACTCACGGACCGCGAGATCGTGACCGGCTGAAGTCGGACACCCAACCGACTGCGCCACCCAGGCGCCCCATCTCTTCAATCTTTAAATAGATTCTGTTTTCTGAACAAAATATGTATAAAATACAGGTAAAATTTTTTTCTGGATTTTATCCATTGAGCGTCTTTGTCTATTAAGATGTAGATAAAAGGAACTTAACTTCTTAAGTCATAAGTTATATTCTGGGTCTCCAAGTAGAAAAATAATAAATTTTACATTCCTTTTCCCAACTAAAAATCAAACCAATATTCAGTAAAAAAACAATTTCTTTTTGCTAACTTTCCCTCCCTTCCCTTTTTCCCTTTCTGCCATCCTTCCTTCCTTCCAACATTCATTCAGAACCTGTGCATTTAGGTACCAAATTGCTGGAATATCAAGGCCTCATTAAAACTTAGGAAAACTGGTGGCTTTATTTATATGCAAGTTTTGTATAAAAACAAGTCTAGTGCTTTGAAGGACAACTTGTAGAGCCATTGAGGTGATTCAGCTCAAGAAAGTGAACAGAAATCAGCTCAGGCAGAGTGACCACCACAATCACCCTAGATAAGAGGGATCCCCCAGGAGATCATTCTAGTTCCAGAGTCAGAAAAGGAAAACCTTGTTTCATTCAGGAAAAAGATTATCTCATACTCTATTCTCAGAGAAGAAATACTGTAGGCTTTTTGGAAAGCCTAAAGAAGAAAGTAATGAGGAAATATTCCTGGTTTTGCAGCTATTAGCAAAAATAAAAAAGCAGTATTAACATGGAGTTATCAATGTGGCCTAGATTTTCTTAAAACTCAGTTGTGACTGAGATATGAGACTACATTGAGTGACTTTTATTACGAATCAAATAAGAAAAGAAAAATGTTTCTTGGATATATTGTTTCTTTTCCTCTGTATGTGGACCCTCATGTTCTTATTGGTTAACAAAATATATGAACCAAATGTTTTGAGGGTGTCTTCTTGCCTTCATGTAAAGTAACCTGATCTTTTACTTGAATGTTTAAAAACCACCTCAGCCTAAAACATTACTTAAAATAAATAATTGTATTATTATTGACTATTTTGAATAGTAGGTTCAGTAATCTGCCAAAGTCACCAGCTGGACAACGGGACAGCCAGGATTAAAAGCCCAGTGGCCTGACTCCAGAGCCTGGGCATCAAGTATTCTGTACTATGCAGAGCAGAACTGCAGCAAATCGGAAAATGAAAAACCTGATAAAAAGCATTACTAAGATAATATGAGACTTTTGTTCTGAACTTATAGGAAGTTAGGAAATACAAAAGTAATTTAAGCAAAGATTAGGCTAAAACAAAGTGAAACTGGGGTGCCTGCGTGGCTCAGTCAGTTGAGCATCCGACTCTGGGTCTCAGCTCAGGTCTTGATCTCAGGATTCTGAGTTCCATCCTCGTGTTGGGCTCCACGCTAGCATGAAGCCTACTTTAAAAAATAAAAATAGGGGCGCCTGGGTGGCTCAGTTGGTTAAGTGTCCGACTTCAGCTCATGATCTCACAGTTTGTGAGTTCGAGCCCCCATGTTGGGCTCTGTGCTGACAGCTCAGAGCCTAGAGCCTGCTTCAGATTCTGTGTCTCCCTCTCTTTCTGCCCCTCCCCCACTCATACATTTCTCTCTCTCTCTCTCTCTCTCTCTCTCTCTCTCTCTCAAAAATAAACATTAAAAACAATTTTAATTAAAAACACAAATAAAAATAAAAATAAAAATAAACCAAAGTGAAACTGTCATCCAGCTACCCCCACCCTAGTTTGCTGTTGTGGAAGGGACTGTGAGTTATCTAAACAATATCCACCCTCTCTCTCCTTCATAAGAAATGTTGATGTTATTTGGGGTATACTGCCCTAGCTTAAAGACTGCTTTTCCTAACTTCTTGACTTCTACAGGAGTTCAAGGAAATGTAAGCAGAAGCCAAGTAGATAGAAGCCAGGGAAGCTCCTTCAAAGGGGGCTGATTCAGTTGACAGATGTGCACTTTTGCCATTTCATTTTCTTCCAACTTGGAATACAGACATGATGGCTGGAGTGCTAAGAGCATCTTGTGACTATAAGCAGACTTTTGGCATGTAAGCCAGCACTAAGGAGAGCAGGAAGAAGGTGGGAAGAAGCCTGGGCTCTTTGTGACCACAGGATTGCCAAACTAGTGCTGAACTATTTAGTTTTGGGCCTCTTTTATGTTTAAACCACTCCTACTTGAGTTTTCTGTAAAATGTAGCCAAATTGTAAGTGATATAGTCTCTTAGATATTTTTTTTCATATTTTTAAATGTTTACTTATTTTGAGAAAGAGAGAAAGAGAGCACAAGCACAGGAGAGGGGCAGAGAGAGAGGTTGAAAGAGAGAATCCCAAGCAGCTCTGTGCTGTGAGGGCAGAGCCCAATATGGGGCTCGATCTCATGAACTTAGGATCATGACCTGAGCCAAAATTAAGAGTTGGACACCTAACTGACTGAGCCCCCAGGTACCCCATATACTGTCTTATATAATTTTTTAACTTTTAATTATCCTCAATACTTTCCAAAAATTTACAAGAACTATTAATACATTCTATTCTAGCAGCACCGGGGTGGCTCAGTCAGTTAAACGTTCAACTTTGGCTCAGGTCATGATCTCACAGTTTTTAAGCACCACATCAGGTTCTCTGCTGCCAGCACGGAGCCTGCTTCAGATCCTCTGTCCCCTTCCCTCTCTGCCTTCCCTGGCTTGCACCCTCTCTCTCTCAAAAATAAACATTAAAAAATAAACAAATTTTATTCTAATTCACAATAACCTCCTTCCCGCCTCACATTTATTCTTCTCTGCAGTTCATTCCTACTAGTCTTATATTCATGTCTTTGTGAATTCATAGCATACTCTTAATAGAAACCAGTGGAACATCAGTAAAGGTGGAAATGAACAGTAAATGAAAAGTCAACAGCCGTGATATAAAAGGGAAAAAAGATATTGAGAAATTAAAGCTAAGAAATTTGTCTAGGATCACCAGTCCAGTAATTGATGAAACCAGAGCCCAGACCTAAAGGCTCCTCTATGATGTTGGTCTTAAAGGGAAACACTGATAGTGAACAGGCAAGAAGGAAGTGGAAAAAGCTTCCAGTTGAGGGTGCCTGGTTTCACAAAAAGCCTTGAGGGAGAAGGAAGGAGGTAGATGGTACTTACTTACAGACCATCAGAAGCCATGAGAGTGAGGGGACATTTTAGGAAAAACAGACCTTGGTGCAGTACTAAGCAGACCTGGTGCTAAGAACTAAAGGGAGGAGTAAAATCATGAAATAAGTAGGCTAGAGGTGCCCCACCACCAGCATGGGGAAGATGAGGGTGGGGAAACAGACTAACAAGCAGGGTATTCAGACTGGCCTGTCAAAGCGCACAGGTGCAGGTTTTATTACCAAGTCATGCAACATTCATCCCTGACCCCGACCCTGGCTATGAAGAATGTTCAGGCTCCTCATTATTTTTTTTCAGTATTTTTAGAGCATTTATAACATACATGTTACTCCTATAATCATTCTCCTCTCAAAAATTTATTAAAATGTCTATAGAACTTTAAGGATATT
The DNA here is from genome assembly GCF_014898765.1 of Herpailurus yagouaroundi. Taxonomy (NCBI): domain Eukaryota; kingdom Metazoa; phylum Chordata; class Mammalia; order Carnivora; family Felidae; genus Herpailurus; species Herpailurus yagouaroundi. Next base: position 17,342,741 of record NW_024412407.1, read on the forward strand.
TGGTCCTCTCCCCAAACTCATCATTGTACATAAGGACTGGGAAAAAAAATATATGATGCATGCTTATTACTCAGAGATTTGTGTTAGACAAGCAGTCATAGCCAGTTGATAAGGTGAAGGCTAGGAACAGCCATAATACCTAGGACTTGGAGATCTACAAATCCTAACCGTGTGCCGGGTGAAGATTCTTTCCTGTCTTACTTACGGCTACTCTGTACCTTTTCATCATAAAAGCGTCCCAACAAATGTGTAACAAGTTACCTGGAGACATCCAGACTTCAGAAGGCTAATTCTATTTCTTGAGGAATATAGTCATAAACTTCAAAACTATACATACTAATTGGCTGTCAAGGAAGCTGTCTCCTGCCCTCTATATGTAACATCCTTGGCAAAGTCCTTAAATTCCTTAGTCAGTAAGAAAACAAGACTTTTCGGTTTCTTCCATCGGGCCTGATTGTAATAATATGATAACCACAAGTAGATTCTTCTCTTCAAACCAAAACTAATATGAATTTTTCTCCCACAAGCCCAAACATTTCCACTCCAATTCCAATCTGCATCAGTGCCTTTAACTTTAAGGAGAAATGAGGGGCATCTGGCTGGCTCGGCCAGTGGAGGGTACGACTCTTAATCTCCGGGTTGTGAGTTTGAGCCCCACATTGGGTGTATTGATCTTAAAAATAAAATCTTAAAAAAAAAACTTAGGGAGAAATGAGAGGAATGGAATTTGAGATGCCGACATTAAAGATATAAGTAGGGACGCCTGGGTGGCTCAGTTGGGTTAAGCATCCGACTTTGGCTCAGGTCATGATCTCACAGTCTGTGAGTTCAAGCCCTGTGTTGGGCTCTGTGCTGACAGCTCACAGCCTGGAGCCTGCTTCAGAGTATGTATTTCCCCCTCTCTCTGCCCCTCCCCTGCTCATGCTCTATGTCTGTCTCTCGATAATAAATAAATGTAAAAAAAAATTTTTTTTTAAGATATAAGTAAAATCTCAGGAAGGAAAAGATGCTTTGTTTTTAATGACTGATGGCTTTTCCTGAGATAAGTAAGGGTGGCTGGAAAACTTCTAATGCCTAGTTATATGCAGTTGGCCTGCCAGATGTTATTTAACCATTAGCCCATCTCATGCTTCCCTCCAATTCACCTTATGCCACATCCCCAATTCAACATTATCCAGTATCCACAGGGCCAGGGTGGGGAGTAGGGGAAGAGGAGTTCAGGAAGGGAAAGAGAATGTAACAGGTAGCCAACCAGGATGAGGCTCAGGAAAGGTAAGGCTGTCTGCTTTGCACATTATTTGGCCATTTCTTTCAACTGAAAACCAAGGTATCCTTTTTAGTACACACCAAATGATCCCACAACAAAATGGCTATGTCAGAACAACATAATGTAATGTCACAGGCTCTTCTCAGGGTTATTCCTTCTTAAAGGCACATTCTAAGTTCTAACTCCATATCTTCAACAACCTGCTTTCAGATCCACGTTTCAATTTCCTAAGGTAAAACTATGACTCTAAGGACAAAACTTTTTCTACCACATTTCGTGAGGAAATACAAAGTATAGATCTGAAAATACCTTGATTCGGTCTTGGTTAAAATTAAAGAGAGAACACATGAGTAATGAAGGTACTGAGTGAGAAATTTTGAGAAAAATAACTTTGATAGAAGTTATTTAAGAATTCGGAAATGATTGGGGTGCCTGGGTGGCTCAGTCAGTTAAGTGTCCAACTTTGGCACAGGTCATGATATCACAGTTCATGAGTTCGAGCCCCCCATCAGGCTCTGTGCTGACAGCTCAGAGCCTGGAGCCTGCTTCCGATTCTGTCCCTCCCTCACTCTCACTCTGTCTCTCTCTCTCAAAGATAAATAAAGATTAAAAAATTAAAAAAAAAAAAGAATTCAGGAAGGATCAAAAATATGACAAGTTGAGAAGTAGTTTCATTTGGGAGTCTTAAAAGCACACTGAACAAAGAATACTCAAACAACAGGCACAAATTTCTGCTTTAAGTTTAAGTTTGCACATGCTCTGCCTCTTGTCAAACTAATAAGTAGCTCTTAAATGTTGGGTAAGTAATGTCAGGGAACCTCTGTAGTATGTTATTTCAACCTATAAAGAGTTGGGGCACTTGGCTGACTTAGTAGAGCATGAGAATCTTGATCTCGGGGTTGTGAGTTCAAGCCCTACATTGGGCAAAGAGCTTACTTAACTAAAAAAAGATGCAAACTATAAGGGCTTTAATCTCGAACCTTAAAACTATGTTATGTTTGTTATAGAAAAGTGAATTTCTTAGAATGTATTTTATAAACAAATTGTTGTTTACATAAAGATGTAAACTATGTTTGACAGAGAAAATTGATTTTGCTCACCTGCCTTGTTATAATTAACCCAATGTCTATGTTCTCACTATCCATGTTATATATAATTAACCTCAGCAATATACAAACTATGTAGAATCTCATGCTAGTCAAGAAAAATACCTAGACTCACATACTAAGATATTTTTCTCCCAATTAGATAGCGTTTACAGCAGATTCACTTTCTTTTTTTTTTTTATTTTTTTTTCAACGTTTATTTATTTTGGGGACAGAGAGAGACAGAGCATGAACGGGGGAGGGGCAGAGAGAGAGGGAGACACAGAATCGGAAACAGGCTCCAGGCTCTGAGCCATCAGCCCAGAGCCCGACGCGGGGCTCGAACTCATGGACCGCGAGATCGTGACCTGGCTGAAGTCGGACGCTTAACCGACTGCGCCACCCAGGCGCCCCAGCAGCAGATTCACTTTCAAGACCCCAAAGCATAATGTCATTGTTCTCCATACTTGTCAAACTGTTTGCCCAGATGAACAATATATCGTTCTATTAAGAGAGCTGTTTGCCCAGATGAGCAAAGTGTTTGTCCTGATAAATTGATTTGCAAGAATTTTCTAAAGCAAACAGTGAAGTTATTTATTAAATTACTGTCTAATCTTCCTGAGCAAGATAATTTCCTGGAGCAAAGAGTTAAGTCATGTTGACACGGGTGGGCTCAGTTCTAATATGCCCCATTCCATGTGTAAATAACAAATGGTTAGGGGCTCCAGGGTGGCCCAGTCCAACCTGGTTGAGAGTCCAACCTTGATTTTAGCTCAGGTCATAATCCCAGAGTCATGGAATCGAGCCCCACATCAGGCTCCATGCTAAGCGTGGGACCTGCTTAAGATTCTCTCTGTCTCTGTCTCTGTCTCTCTGTTTCTGTTTCTCTCTCTCTGCCTTTTCCTCCCACTTGAGCATGCTTTCCCCCCTCTCTCTAAATAGTAAATAAATAACAAATGGTTAAGGAGAAAAAACATGATTGAAATAGAGGGAAGTTCAACCATAGAATTTTAGAATTTGGTGAGGAGTCTAAGCTCATACGTTCACTGTAGAAGACATTGAGACCCAGAGAATTTAGATAACATACCTAAGTTCATATAGCAAGTTAGAGTGTGGACAACAGAATATAGATATTTGCTCTGAATCCAATACTATTTCCATTACATGACTCAGCTCCTGCTTTGAAATGGACCTTTAAACATAGAGAAATGTAGATCGTTTTTCATGATAGCTGTAAATGGTTCCTGGGATCACAAGCATCTCTACAAATGTAATACAGAGATTCAGGCAAAGGCACAGCATTTGCAAAGTTATCAACTCAACACATCTTACATACTTCACAGTGAAAAATTTTTTAAACTTAAGACTGTGAAGTCTTACTCATTTTAAATTTATTTTATGTCAGTAAAGATTACACTTATACTTTGGCAAAAATGTCCATTTCACCATTTGTTCTTCTGCACTATATTTGGAACCTATTAACATGGGCCCTCATGTCAACTCGTACTAGTAAAGAACTCTGACTCGTGCTCCCATGTCAAAACTGTCCCCAATGAAACACTATATAAAAATGTGATTAATTTTTGCTCTTCATTTTTATAAGTCTCAGCCATTCAGTAAGTGTCTAATTTAGACAACACATTGGTTTTATGCTTAATGGATGAAATAGTGGAAAGATTTATAATACATCAAAAAGTCAAAAAGCTTCCTACTGTTTAAAGCCCTGTGGTCCAATATGGGAGCCATTGGCCCCACGTGGACATTTACATTTACATTAATGACAATTAAATAAAATCTGGAGGTGCCTAGGTGGCTCAGTCAGTTAAGCATCCAATGCTTGATTTTGGCTCAGGTCATGATCTCAAGATTCATGGGATTGAGCCTCATGTCAGGCTCTGCACTGACAGCATGGAGTCTGCTGTCTCTCTCTACTACTCTCTCTGCCCCTCCCCGCACATGCTTGCACATACTCTCTCTCTCTCTAATAAACTTTGAAAAAATTAAATAAAATCTAAAAATCAATTCTTTAGTCACATATTCAGATTTCTACAGTAGAAATCTATGCAGGGGCACCTGGGTAGCTCAGTCGGTTAAGTGTCCGACTTCAGCTCAAGTCATGATCTCATGGTTTGTGAGCTCGAGCCCCATATCGGGCTCTGTGCTGATAGCTCAGAGCCTAGAGCCTGCTTCAGATTCTCTGTCTCCCTCTCTATGCACCTCTCCCACTCGTGCTCTGTCTCTCAAAAATAAATAAACATTTAAAAAAAAGAGGAGCGCCTGGGTAGTTCAGTCTTAAGTGTCCAACTTTGGCTCAGGTCATGATAGCATGGTTCTTGAGTTCGAGCCCCATGTCAGGCTCTGTGCTGACAGCTCAGAGCCTGGAGACTGCTTTGAATTCTGTGTCTTCCTCTCTCTCTGTCCCTCCCCCACTCACCTCTATCTCTCCCCTTCTCAAAATTATATAAACATTAAAAAAATTTTAATAAATAAAAAAGAAATCTATGCATACTTTCAGCAATTTTGGAAGTATGTCTTATTTGGCCACTCTATTACAGAATGTACATAATCCTAGTAAATGAGTATCATTAAATAAACCATAAAGCAAGGTTTTATTAGTCAGGATAGGGTAACACAGGAATAAGCAACCATGAAATCTTAGTGTCATAAGACAACAAAGGTTCATTTGTTCTATCCCATGGTTCAAAGTAGATGTCAGGTGGTTCTCTTGGCTACATCCCCTTGGAACTGTGATTTAGAGAAGTAGGCTCCTCTGAATTCATCTCAACAATAATGAGAGGAGGGGGGATTTTACTAGATGTTTGGGAGCTAGGTCTGGAAGTGCCACACAACACTTCTCTCCATAATACCCTGGCCATAAGTAGTCTTCTGGTCCCACATAGATGCAAAGGGGTTGAGACAGGCTATTTTCCTATAAATCCCAGAAGAAATGAAATGATGGGTTGAGTACAGATGGCTGTCTTTGCATGAAAAGTCAGTCAACATTCAGACCTCATCACACACACAGACGAATCTCAAGATTTTATAAGGAGATGGTATCGCTATTCAAAACTATTGGTGGCCCCACAAGGAAGGACTATACACCCCTGCCACACTGACGCCAGACTTGGCTGCATGACCTGCGGTGCCCCTCTGTGCACACCCCAGAGCGGCCATGTGACTTGGTTTGTAAAATGTGTGTGGCATGACATGTGCCACTTTCAAGCAGAAGCTTTAAGATCCACTGTAGGTTTTCACTGTGGGATTTTTCCCCCTCTGCTAAATGATAAGCAAAGTCTCAGAGAGGGGCTGCTCCCGTGGCTCATGTCTCAGAATGGCAACGACATAGAATGAGTCTTAGTTACCTATAACAGATGTAGAGCGTGAGGGACAAACCTCTGCAAGCCCCTGAAACTTTGAGGGTGGTTTGTTATCACAGCATAACTTAGCTTCAGTGACTACTAAAGTATCAAAACCATAGCACTGGATGCGGCTCTTTAGAAGCATTATAAATTACAGGGCACCTGGGTGGCTCAGTCGGTTAAGCGTCCCACTTCGGCTCAGGTCATGATCTCAGGTTTGTGAGTTTGAGCCCCACATCAGGCCCTGTGCTGACAGCTTGGAGCCTGGAGCCTGCTTTGGATTCTATGTCTCCCTCTCTCTCTCTGACCCTCCTCTGCTCACACTCTCTCTCGCTCTCTCAAAAGTAAATAAACATTAAAAAAAAAAAGCATTATAAATTAAGAATAGCAATTCCTTGGTTTGTGATTAATAATAAAACATTCTTGTGACTGGCAGAGAATATGACAAAAACAATAATTTAAATTAGGTATGACCTTTACTTTGGCCTTTTTTACTTGTCATATTCCTTCCCAGGGCCTGGGGAAGGGACTCTACCAGTGGCTTAGAGACGTGAAGTCCTTGCTTCCCTGCCAGGTAGTGAAGGCTATGGAAGGGGCGAGGTGCCTGGGGGTAGTTCTGCTCCTCTGTTCTGTGGCACTATTAGTTCAGGCACATGCAAATGTAAAAACACCTCCATCTGGACAGAGCTTAAATATAAAACCATGTTTGTAACAACTAACAAATAAACTTCTGGAATTCAACAAATCATATTGAAAAATACAAATTGGTTCTGCCAGAATTAGCTGACAGGAACAAAGCTGACATTCTAATATATAACTCTATCGATATAACTTAACTAACTTGACCTAACTGTTCTATTAAACCATAAAACACATTTCATGAAGAAAATTTAGATTTCACAAACTGCACATAACAATGAAAATCAAGAAAGCACAAGTTATAAAAATTGAACTTTCTAATTCATTTACCTGTTTTCCAAAGTTTCAGGTAAAAAGGAATCCTCTGCAAAAGGATTCCTGTTATCCTCCTTTTGTTTTTCTGAAGTCTAAGTTCCTTCGATGCTATTTTAAGCAACTTCTCATTAGGTCCTCACCTAGGACGGAAAACAATCATCTGCCATATAACATTTTGGTCTTAGTCAATTACTGACTATTCAAGGCCATACGGTAGCAAGGAATCAGTATGCCAAGAAACCAAATCAATAAATGTTTTCTCCTTGCAAGGCACTGCATTAGATACCAACACAACTTAAACACTTTACAGTTACTTAAAATGTCCTCTTTCTTCAACAGTCCTGATTATGATCATCAACATTGCTCTTTTTTTTAAAGATTTTAAGTTATCTCTACACCCAACATGGGGCTCAAACCCACAACCCCAAAATTGAGAGTCACATCTTCCACCAACTGAGCCAGCCAGGTGCCCCAAGATGCTAAACCATCATATCTCATCTTTCAGCATGTCATAATCCTTTCCTGTTTAAGTAAGCTCTACACCCAGTGTGGGGCTTGAACTCACAACCCTGAGATCAAGAGTCACATGCTCTACCAACTGAGCCAGCCAGGCACCCCCAATACTGCTCTTTTAAAACTAACAGCAAGATGGCTTAACAGCCTGTAAAATTATGAAAAAATAAGAAATTAACACGCATTTTTCCAACCCATTGGATAAATAAAGCACTGTGAATGATATTCACCAAATTTCATGATAAATCATAACACTTTTAACTCTCCGTCCTTTCCAACCCTTTTTCTCAAAACAACTTTTAAAACTCTTATGAATAGGAATACTACAAATCTCCTTATGTCAGTAAACATTTTCTATACACAGTGGCAGACAGTGTGAGACTGCAGAGAGCCTTGTCCTTGGAAATGAATCATCTACTCAAAACAGTAATTCATATATACGAAAAAATTAGGAAACTACAATAGACACGAGATATAATCGCCTGTACCACAGGAAGTCAAGTTTTTCTCCTTCCCATAAAATCAAAAAGATGCATGGAGATATTTACCACCACCTTTCTGAACTTGATTGACAATGAGCAGTTTTCTATCCTATACTGGTATTCTTTAAGTTCTCCTTTATTTGGAATAGAATAAATTTAAGTAAATCTAACAAGCATAAACTGGCAGTTTATCATTTGTAGCAGCTAATTAAAAACAGATGCAACATTAGTCTTAGTAAACAGAATACATCTTTGAGCAATTACCATCACAATCTGTCAGAACCAGGGTCTTACAGTGCAGACAAATCAGCAGATATTTCCTCTGCAATCTGCTGTGCAGGAATTTCAAAGTTTTGCTATTGCTTTTACTAAATTGATGAAGTACATACAGACATAAAGAGAAAAATGTAATTGCACTCAAATTACATAGGCCAGTATTTTGCTGTTAGAATGATAACAAGTAAATTCCAATTATAAACGGTAGTTACTGAAAAAAAAACTGAATTATGTTCCAAAATCCAGTGAGTGAAAAATTATGTTTTCTGATAGAATCATTAGTTTATGTGAACTTGAAATGGGCAAAAATATATTTCATAAGATAATACATAAGTGCATAAGATAACCAACAAGCTGTCTTACTGCATTTATATGCACAAAATAAAAGGCTCCTGATAGTAACTTTTAAGGATTTCAAATATTAATCAGAGAAAAAAATCAAGTCTAAAAATAATTTTCATTTTATAGTCAGAATTACTATACACCATGGCATTCAATATGACAAATTAGTAGAGTGGAACTTTTTTATAAACACGTATTTAGTTCTTTTATGTTTCTTTCCAAGTACTAAAATATACCTAAATTCATGACTTCACTGTAGAAAGTAATATTCCAACTTCTGGGTAAAGATAGATGGAAACATAGGTATTTTTAGTTCTCCCTGAAAAGCCTTTAAACCTCCAGTAAAATTAAATATGTATCTATCTTTCCACCAGAGAATATGAGAGGAGGCAACTGTCACAAGCTGGAATACATGTGGATGAAGAGTGACTGGTTCCACAAACCCGAGAAAGCCAAGACTCCTTAGTCAATAACGTTATTATAAGGATTAAATGAGATAATATAGGTCACAAAATAAAGCATCCAATAAATGGGTAATCTTTATTTTCAACAGAATGTCTACAACGGGTGATCTTTTGGAAGGTGGCATAAAGTTTCAAATTGGCAAGCCAGGACTAAGAAAACAGAATGTTAGGAGGAAAATGTAACCTGCTGAGACCAGAGTTGTGAATTATTAAAGGGAAAGGTCTACAGGCATACCTCATTTTATTGCACTTTGATCTACTGCACATTGCAGATACTAGTTTTTCTTTTTCTACAAACTGAAGGTTTATGTGTGTGTGTGTGTGTGTGTGTGTGTGTGTGTATGTATGTGTTTTAATGTTTTATTTATTTTGGGGGCGCCTGGGTGGCGCAGTTGGTTAAGCGTCCGACTTCAGCCAGGTCACGATCTCGGGGTCCGTGAGTTCGAGCCCCGCGTCGGGCTCTGGGCTGATGGCTCAGAGCCTGGAGCCTGTTTCTGATTCTGTGTCTCCCTCTCTCTCTGCCCCTCCCCAATTCATGCTCTGTCTCTCTCTGTCCCAAAAATAAACGTTGAAAAAAAAAATTAATGTTTTATTTATTTTTAAGACAGAGAGAGACAGAGCATGAGTGGGGATGGGGCAGAGAGACAGGGAGGGAGACACAGAATCTGAAGCAGGCTCCAGGTTCCAGGCTCCGAGCGGTCAGCACAGAGCCTGACGCGGGGCTCGAACCCACGAACCATGAGATCATGACCTGAGCCGAAGTCGGACACTCAACCGACTGAGCCAGCCAGGTTTGTGTGTGAAACAAGTCTATCAGCGACATTTTCCCAAGAGCATTTGTTCACTTTGTGTCTCTGTGTCACATTTTGGTAAATCTGGCAAATTTTTTCATTATTATTATATTCTTTAAGGTGATCTGTGATCAGTGATCTTTGATGTATCTACTGTAATTGTTTTGGGGCACCACCAACCACACCCATGTAAGACAGTGAACTTAATCCATAAATGTTGTGTGTGTTCTGACTGCTCCACCAATCTGGTGTTCCCCGGTCTTTCTCCCTCTCCTCCAGGCTTCCCTATTCCCCCAAGACACAACAATATTAAAGTTAGGACCAGTTAATAACCCTACAATGGGCTGTTAAGTGTTCAAGTGAAAGGAAGTGTCACACATCTCACTTTAAATTAAAAGCTAGAAATGATTAAGCTCAGTGAGGAAGGTATGTTAAAAGCTGAGATAGGCCAAAAGCCAGGTCTTTTGCATCAAACAGCTAGCCAAGTTGTGAAGGCAAAGGAAAAGTTCTTGAGGCTACTCCCGCGAACACCCGTGAACACTCGAATGATAACACAGAGAGATTACTGCTGATATGGAGAAAGTTTGAGTGGTCTGGATAGATGATCAAACCAGCCACAAGATTCACTTAAGCCAGAGCCTAATTCAAAGCTAGGCCCTGTTTCTACTCAATTCCATGAAGGCTGGGAGAGGCGAGGAAGCTACAGAAAAAAAGTGTGAAGCTAGCAGAGGTTGGTACATGAGATTTAAGAAAAGAAGGTGTGTCCATAACATAAAAGTGTAAGATGAAGCCGTAGGTGCTGATGTAGAAGCCTCAGCGAGTTATCCAAAAGATCTAGCTGAGATAATGAGTAAAGGTGACACCAAACAACAGATTTTCAATGCAGTTGAAATAGCCTTCTATTAGAAGAAGATGCCATCTAGGACTTTCATTGCTAGAGGAAAAGTCAATGCCTGGTATCAAAGCTTCGAAGGACAGGCTAGCTCTCTTTTTAGGGGCTAATGCAGCCGGTGACTTTAGGTTGAAGCCAATGCTCACTGCCCATTTCCAAAAATCCTAGGGCCCCTAAAGAATTATGCTAAATCTACTCTACCTTTTCCCTGTAAATGGAACAACAAAGCCTGGATGACAGTACACCTGTTTACAACATGGTTTGCTGAATATTTTAAGCCCACTGTCAAGACCTATAGCTCCAAAATAAAGAATCCTTTCAAAATAGTACTGTCTGCTGACGATGTACCTGGTTACCCAAGAGATCTGATACAGATGTACAAGATTAATGTTGTTTTCACATCTGCTAACATAACATCCATTGTGTAGCCCATAAAAGGAATATTTAAATCCTTCTGGAAAGGATTTGCTATTCTAGATCCATTAAAAGCATTTGTGATTCATGGGAAGGTCAAAGATTGACATTTACAGGGTTTGGAAGAAATTGAGTCCAAGCCACATGGATGACTCTGAAGGGTTCAAGACTTCAGTGGAGGAAGTAACTGCAGATATGGTGGAAAGAGCCAGGGAACTAGAATTAGAAGAGGAGCCCGAAGATGGGACTGAACTGTAGCAATCTCATAATTTCTTTTAGAAAGTATGAGCAGGGGAGAGGAGCAGAGAGGGAGAGAGAATCCCAAAGAGTCTCCACACTCAGCGTATGGACTCATTCCCATGACCCTGGGATCGTGACTTGAGCTGAAATCAAGAGTCAGATGCTCAACCAACTGAGCCACCCTGGTGGCCCTCATAATAAAACTTTAAAAGACAAGGTGTTGTTTCTTATGGATGAGTAAAGTGGTTTCTTGATATGGAATCTACTCCTGGTGAAACACTGTGAAGACTGCTGAAGTGACAACAAAGAATTCAGAATATCACATTAACTTAGTTGATAAAGCAGTGGCAGGGTTTGAGAGGATTCACTCCAATTTTGAAAGTACTTCTGTAGGTAAAATAGTATCAAACAGTATCACATGCTACAGAGAAATCATTCAGGAAAGAATCAGTTGATACGGCAAACTTTATTGTTGCCATTATCTTATTTTTAAAAATTGCAACAGCCACCCCAACCTTCAGCAACCACTTAATACCCTCATCAGTCAGGAGCCATCAACATTGAGGCAAGACTCTCCACCAGCAAAAAGATTATGACTTACTGAAAGTTCAGATGATGTTTAGCAGTTTTTAGCAATATTATTAAATCATTTTTAAATTATTTAAATTTTAATTTATTTTTTTTAATTTTTGTAAAGTTTATTTATTTTTGAGAGAGTGAGAGACAGAGCATGACTGGGGGTGGAGCAGAGAGAGAGAGGGCAACACAGAATCGGAAGCAGGCTCCAGGCTCTGAGCTGTCAGCACAGAGCCCGATGTGAGGCTTGAACCCATGAACCATGAGATCATGACCTGAGCTGAAGTCAGACACTTAACCACCTGAGCCACCCAGGCGCCCCAACTTAAATTATTTTAAATCATGTTTTAGATATGATATTATTGTACACTTAATAGACTATAGTCTAGTACAAACATTAATTTTATATACACTGGGAAACCAAAAAATTCATTTCACTCAATTTATTGCAATATTTACTTTATTGCAGTGGTCTGGAACCAAACCCACAATGTCTCCGAGGTATGCCCATATTTTAGGTTCCCCAAGGGAGCCATGTACTTCCAGTGGAGCTAGGGTAATATTGCCTAGAAAAACCTTTGCAGAAGAGAATGAAGGACACAAGGGGCAGTATATTTGGAAATCTGATAAAGAAATAAAAAACGTAACCAGAAAAAACATCAAGAGAAAGGCCTAACTCCAGAATATAAGTAGAATATGTACCTGGTGCCTATTATAAATCATCTGAGTTGGCCTCCAGATGAAAGGCTAAGTGAAGTAGAGACTCTTCATGAAGGCAAGGAAGACATTCATCCAAGAGGAAGAAGGAAAAGCAGACCAAGAAAACACGTCTCAGTGGGTGACTGCAAGGTCTGGGGAGAAATCCTTAGGGTTCTTTGGGCAGAGCTTTAAAGCTAATTATGGGACCCAAGAGCTCAGGCGCACTGATGTCTACATGTAGATTTCACTAGCTCTGCCTCTTCATAAGGGGAAAGATGTTCAAGTCTGGGCTCAGGCTCAGTGGATAAATAGGGCTTTGCTTCTTTGCCTTATATGAGGGGAAATCCCCCACATTAAGTCCCCTTTATTCCCACCACGAAGACATGAATTACTTCAGCCTGCACATAATTTATTAAACATTAGCCTAATATACAATCTTCACATAATTTTTTTTAAATAACACAGTGTTACAGCTATGAAAACATCTTGCTTGTTTTCATAGTTGTAGTAAAATAAGCACTCTGAAAGTCAAAAAAGGTAGAAATTTAGATTCTTTTACCACTCAACCTATTGATAAGGTTCAGAAAATGCTATCTCAAAATATGGCAACTTGGCAGGCTGAAAATTTTAAACTGATAGAGTTTTGAGAAAATAGCAAAAGTAGAAAAGACCTTCCCTCCTCACCATCTCTCACCCTTAAAACAGGTCATAAAAATTTCATATGAGAGAGGTCTTCCTTATAAGGGAGGAAAGGGGCATCCTTATCTCCTATGACGAAGGGACAGTAGGAAGAAGAATCCGAACAAACGGGCCTTACTAAATCTCTCCCAGTTTACCGCACTAATCTCATTCTCCCTGACCTATCAAATGTCTCCACAAATGCCCACTCTTCATCAAACTTAGCATAAAAATATTCAGCTTTAACAGCTTCTTCAGGTCTTCATTTCCTTATGAAGGCTCCCATATGATATAAAGTTATTGTTAAATATTTGTAGGCTTTTCTCCTGTTAATCTGTCTCGGTCAGTTTAATTTTCAGACCCAGTCGGGGATCCTAAGAGGGTTGAGGGTTGAGGGTTGAGGGTTGAGGGTTGAGGAAAACTTTTTCCTCCCCTACATTTTTATACCATTAAATTTTAAACACTGGCTAGCACAAAAGAAAGAAAAACAACCTACCTCAAAATGTGTTTTATCTATTTTAAGGAGGGACTAATATTTTTTGTCAAGTTCAGCTTGAGTTAATAGGGATTGATAAATATACCAACAATATAAAATTTCTCCTTTGCAATGTATACCTCATCTAGATATTGATTTTCTCATTTATTCAAAATAAAAGTATTTTCTTGGCATCGTTTCTGGTGGGAATGGCATCCGGAATCTGGCGTACATGGGTTTCTCCACAGAAGTGCTTCATCACCTGAGGCATGGCCTGTTGTTTCTACAGAAGCACAAATAGATTACACAGAAAAATACAAAACTGGGTCCCTCAACTATGCGGAATAACCTGATTTATTTACATTGTGGTGGCCCTTAGAGAACAATGAAGTATATCTTGTTCTTTTGATTAATATTTGACATACTCCAAAGGCTGGCCCTACCAGAAGTAGAAAAGGGTGGCTGCTCTGTTACAAGTCGAGTGCTGTTTAAGGAACAGCTAAGTTCCCTACAATGAAATGCGAAGCCCTTGAATGAAAGTATAATACAAAAGCCTCATGCATCATTCATTCCTTCAGCTGGAAGGTGTGGAAGTGAGGAACCCCCAGGTGTCTGACTCGCAGTGGGCCAGGACAGCCAGCCTCAGAGACAGAGGAACTCCCTGCATCAGCACTGGGGAGTATGGGCCGAGAAACCCAGTCAGTTGCCAGACTTTCGCACCATTATAGAGACTACTCAACAAGTGGCCACCTACCTGACTTTTTAACATTAACATAAGATCCTTCCCTTCCCTTCCTGTTCCCTTCCCCCCCCCCCCTTTTTTTTTTTTGAGATTCTTGCTTCTATGGCCCATCCACCAGATAGAAGATCCTGGAGTAGAGGCTCCAGCTCGAATCAAAGCAACCAGTTCATCAAATTCTAAGCAAATCCTAATTTCCATATATCAGAGACTAATTTGCTGACCTGGCTAACAGATCAGTCTCCTGTCCTATCTCACCTTCCTGTCCTTTTCCTAGAAACTTCAGCTTCAGTCCCAGCAAGCATTGTGATCAAGCTGGTTACTTGCAACAGGCAGGCACCAGCACTGCAGCCAAGTGAAGAATAGTTTGACCGTGGCCTGCTGCTTTTAAAAACTCAGGGTTTGACCTTTTTAATGCTGAACCCATTCTCTCATATGGACTGTATTTAATGGTGATCTCTTGAAATTATGAATCAGAATTATTCTGAGTGCTGAGAGTGACACATAGAATCTTAAAAAGTGATTCCTCCCCTCAATCAGACTACTATCTAATTAAAGATATGACTAAATCTCATGAAATTACAGCTATACCAGGAAGAGTATAACTTAATAGAGACTATAAGTACTTTAGTAATTCATACTTCCAAAAATAACTTCAGCTCTTGTTCCCTAAAAAAAATAAACAAAAAAAACCCATCATCGCAATCACATTAGCACAAAGTAGACAAGATCACAGCATATATACTCTTTTGCAATCTGAATTGTCATTTAATACACATACTAAACACATGTATGTCACTATTGTTAACAGCTGTAAATAATTTCATTAAGTTAATCATTTGTGCTATTTCTAAATTTTATCATTATAAAGAGTTTTTGCAATATTATTTTACATAAATATTTATATTCTTTTAAAATAATTTTCAAGGTGCCTGGGTGGCTCAGTCAGTTAAACATCTGACTTTGGCTCAGGTCATGGTCTCCTGGTTCAGGAGTTCGAGCTCTGCATCAGGCTCTGTGCTGACAGCTCATTCTGGGCCCTGCTTCCGATTCTGTGTCTCCCTCTCTCTGCCCCTCCTTCTCTCTGCCTTCCCCTGCTTGTGTTCTCTCTCTCTCTCTCTCTCAAAAATAAATATTAGAAAAATTGTTAAAAACTAAAATAAAATACTTTTCTTTTCAAAATAATGTATTTTTATCCCTGTTTGTTTCTTTTTTTTTTTTTTTTAACTCAACTCCTTCCACTTCTCCTTAGACATTCCCACACCTCAGCCAGGAAACCAGGGTCAGTGTTCCAGTGGTCATCTTTTGAATCTCTTCCCTTGCCTATGAGATTATAAACAAATATATATATGTTATTACCTGCCTGATAAAATTTGTATTATACCATGTACATTTCTCAGCAATTTGCTTATTTCACTAAAAAAAACAAAAACAAAAAAACAAACTCAAGATCAACAGATAAAGATCTAACTCATTCTTTTTGTTACTTGTATAAATTCCATGGCATGAACGCATGATACGATGGGCTTCAGATTTTTCTAGTTCTTGACATTATACAAAATAATATAAAATTGACTTTTTATACATACATTTGAATCCTGGTAATTTTATTTCTTTGGGATAGATCCTATCTTTTTTTATAACCGTGAAAATATTTTATTGGGTAAAATGGGTAGAAAAAAGCTACACATTAGTAATTTTGAAGAAGGTAAGATTTAGCTTGAGTTTGAATCCAAACATTATGCTACTCTTACCGAGTAAGTTAAGTCTAAATAAACAGAAATCTAGTATGTTGGGGGAAATGCACATTTTAAGAAAAAACTACACTATTTTTAAAAGAGAGAGTAAGGGAAAATAATGAACACATGCTATCTTTAAATTATTCTAGTTAAACTCTGAAAATCAGAGCATTTCTTTTCTTCCCTATTGAAAAGCATTATTGCCAGAAGCCATGAACATACAATATAAGAAAACTTTCACGTATTTGTAGTAAACTTTACACTTTAAGGTTATAACTTAAGCAATAGTGACTGCTTTTATAAAGCAAATAACTCATCAACTCTCAGATCTGCCCATTTTAGAAGAGCATATATTTTTTATTATAAATTTCTTAAAGGATGGCACTCTTTAATACTTATGCCACTCACACTCCTTACTCTGTTGCTATACAAAACCCTAATGTTGGAACCACAAAAGGCCCCGCATAGCCAAAGTAATTTTGAAGAAGAAGACCAAAGCAGGAGGCATCACAATCCCAGACTTTAGCCTCTACTACAAAGCTGTCATCATCAAGACAGCATGGTATTGGCACAAAAACAGACACATAGACCAATGGAAGAGAATAGAAACCCCAGAACTAGACCCACAAACATATGGCCAACTCATCTTTGACAAAGCAGGAAAGAACATCCAATGGAAAAAAGACAGTCTCTTTAACAAATGGTGCTTGGAGAACTGGACAGCAACATGCAGAAGGTTGAAACTAGACCACTTTCTCACACCATTCACAAAAATAAACTCAAAATGGATAAAGGACCTGAATGTGAGACAGGAAACCATCAAAACCCTAGAGGAGAAAGCAGGAAAAGACCTCTCTGACCTCAGCCATAGCAATCTCTTACCTGACACATCCCCAAAGGCAAGGGAATTAAAAGCAAAAATGAACTACTGGGACCTTATGAAGATAAAAAGCTTCTGCACAGCAAAGAAAACAACCAATAAAACCAAAAGGCAACCAACGGAATGGGAAAAGATATTTGCAAATGACATATCAGACAAAGGGCTAGTATCCAAAATCTATAAAGAGCTCACCAAACTCCACACCCGAAAAACAAATAACCTAATGAAGAAATGGGCAGAAAACATGAATAGACACTTCTCTAAAGAAGACATCCGGATGGCCAACAGGCACATGAAAAGATGCTCAACGTCGCTCCTTATCAGGGAAATACAAATCAAAACCACACTCAGCTATCACCTCACGCCAGTCAGAGTGGCCAAAATGAACAAATCAGGAGACTATAGATGCTGGAGAGGATGTGGAGAAACGGGAACCCTCTTGCACTGTTGGTGGGAATGCAAAGTGGTGCAGCCACTCTGGAAAACAGTGGGGAAGTTCCTCAAAAAATTAAAAATAGACCTACCCTATGACCCAGCAACAGCACTGCTAGGAATTTACCCAAGGGATACAGGAGTCCTGATGCATAGGGGCACTTGTACCTCAATGTTTACAGCAGCACTCTCAACAATAGCCAAATTATGGAAAGAGCCTAAATGTCCATCAACTGATGAATGGATAAAGAAATTGTGGTTTATATACACAATGGAGTACTACAGGGCAATGAGAAAGAATGAAATATGGCCTTTGGTAGCAACGTGGATGGAACTGGAGAGTGTGATGCTAAGTGAAATAAGCCATACAGAGAAAGACAGATACCATATGTTTTCACTCTTATGTGGATCCTGAGAAACTTAACAGAAACCCATGGGGGAGGGGAAGGAAAATAAAAAAGAGGTTAGAGTGGGAGAGAGCCAAAGCATAAGAGACTCTTAAAAACTGAGAACAAACTGAGGGTTGATGGGGGGTGGGAGGGAGGGGAGGGTGGGTGATGGGTATTGAGGACAGCACTGGGTGTTGTATGGAAACCATTTTGACAATAAATTTCATATACTGAAAAAAAAAAAAAACCCTGATGTTTACATACACTGAAATAATGACTTGATAATTAGAATGTTATTATAATGTTATTTCAAATTTACATGCTAATCACGGGTAACATTTATTACTTAAGAACTCAATGTTCTGGGCACTTGGGTGGCTCAATCAGTTGGCAAACAACTCTTGGTTTCAGCTCAGGCCATGATCTTGCAGTTTCATGAGTGCAAGCCCCACATCCAGTTCTGCGCTGGCAGTGAGGAGCCTGCTTGGGATTCTTCCCCTCTCTGCCCCTCCTCTGCTTATGCTCTGTCTCTCAAAATAAAAAAATAAACTTTATTTTCTTAAATGTTTATTTTTGAGAGAGAGAGAGAGAAAGAGAGAGAGAGACTGAACATGGGGGGGGGGGTGGGCAGAGAAAGAGGGAGACACAGAATCCAAGGCAGGCTCCAGATTCCGAGTTGTGAGCACAGAGCCTCACCCAGGACTCGAATTCACAAGCTGTAGGATCATGACCTGAGCCAAAGTCAGACACCCAACCGACTGAGCCACCCAGGTGCCCCAAAATAAATAAAATTTAAGGAAAAAAAAAAGAACTCAATGTTCTGATTACAAGACTATCTCACTTGGGGCACCTGGCTGGCTTAGTTGGTGAAACATGTGACTCTTGATCTTGGGGTTTTAAGTTCAAGCCCCAGGTTGGGTGCAGAGATTCCTTAAAAATAAAATCGTTAAAAAACAAACAAACAAACAAAACTTTCTCACTCAGTCACAGTATAAAATCCAACTCTTATACAGCATGAAATTCATGAAAAATATAAGGCTATGTCAACATAAAGCAAGATTATGACTATTAGATCATAGATCTTACATATATGATCTAATAATTGTATGCATTATTTTTTAAAGATTTGTCAGATAGTGTTCCCAAAAGCCTACAGAAATTCACATTCCCTCCAATAAATAGGAGTGTGTTCTTTTCTTAAAATTCACTAGTACTGAGTATCATCACCCTCTTTGCTAATCTTATGGATAAAGGGTGGTGTATCAGTGTTACCTTAATATATATTCCCTTCATTAAAACTAAAGTTGAGCCTCTTTTTATGTTTGTTGGTCATTTAGATTTTCTTCTCTATAAAATCCTATTTCTAGGGGCACCTGGATGGCTTAGTCGGTTAAGCATCTGACTTTGGCTCAGGTCGTGATCTCATGGTTTGTGAGTCTGAGCCCCGTGTCGGGCTCTGTGCTAACAGCTCAGAGCCTAGAGCCTGCTTCAGATTCTGTCTCTGTCTCTCTGCCCCTCCCCTACTCGCTCTCTGTCTCTCTCTCTCAAATATAAAAAGTAAAACATAAAAAATTTTTTTAAATAAAATCCTATTTCTACCTTTGGTCTTCTGTAAGATTTATTTCAGGATTGTTAAATTAGTTCAAGAAATCTATAAACATAATTTATCATCTCAACAAAAAAAGCAAATAAAGTAGGGGTGCCTGGGTGGCTCAGTAGGCTAAGTGTCTGACTTCGAGGTCATGACCTCACCTGGATGAGTTTGAGCCCCTGCACGGGGCTCTGTGCTGATAGCTCAGAGCTTGGAGCCCAAAGCCTGCTTCAGATTCTGTGTTTCCTTCTCTCTTGGCCCCTCCCACACTCACACACTCTCCTCTCTCTCTCTCTTTCTCTCCCTCTTCTCAAAAATAAATAAACATTAAAAAAATAATAAATTTTTTTTAAAAAAGGAAGTGAAGTAAAAGAAGACATTAAGAGATTCCCACAATGTACTGGGCAAAATTCAGTAGCTAAGTAAAATAGGGAAAGCTTACAACAATTTAAGTATGATAAAGATGGTTTATTTTATTTTATCTTTTTTTAATTTAAGACTTTACCAAAAGCAAACATCATACCAAATGGTGATGCATCAAGACCATTTCTATTCA
Organism: Herpailurus yagouaroundi; assembly: GCF_014898765.1. Lineage (NCBI taxonomy): Eukaryota > Metazoa > Chordata > Mammalia > Carnivora > Felidae > Herpailurus > Herpailurus yagouaroundi. The sequence goes on from NW_024412407.1 coordinate 17,362,574, forward strand.
GTGTGCCTGGGTGACTCAGTTGGTTGAGGGTCCAACTCTTGGTTTTGGCCAAGGTTATGCTCTCACGGTTCGTGGGATGGAGCCCTGCACCAGACTTTCTGCTGACAGCAAGGAGCCTGCTTGAGATTCTCTCTCTCTCCCTCTCTCTGCCCCTCTCCCACTTGTCCTGACTCTCTCTCAAAATAAATAAACATTTTTTAAAAACCCATTTCTATTCATATCAGCAACAAAACGGCAATGCCAAATATCACCATCATTGTTAAATATTTTTTATAGGTTCTATACAAGAAAATTAAATAATCAGTAAAATAGCATAAAATATAAAATTATATATATATCAGCAGACTGTACAATTACTTTAAAAATCAAAGACATGAGGGGACACCTGGGTGACTTAGCTGGTTATACATTCAACTCTTGATTTCAACTCAGGTCTTGATTTCACAGTTCATGAGTTCGAGCCCCATATCAGGCTCTGTGCTGACCGTGCAGAGCCTACTTGGGATTCTCTCTGTCTCTCCCTCTCTCTGCCCCTCCCGCTCTTCTCTCTCTCTCAAAATAAGTAAATAAACTTTTTAAAAAGTTTAAAAATCAAAAACATATTTTTAAAATGCTTTATTTATTTATTTCTATTTTTATTTTTATTTTTATTTTTATTTTTATTTTTATTTTTGAGAGAGAAAGAGAAAGAGCATGGGAGTGGCAGAGAACGAGGGAGGTAGAGAATCCCAAGCAGGTTCTGCACCATCAGGGCAGAGCCCGACACAAGGCTCAAACTCACGAGTTGTGAAATCATGACCTGAGCTGAAACCAAGAGTCAGACCCTTAACAAATGAGCCACTCAGGCGCTCCAAAAACGAATTCTTATAAAATTTCATAAGCTGACAATATCAGGTATAAATCAGTAGATAACATATAACTACCTTATAACCTAGCAATTACATTCTTGGGTATTTATATAAGAAAATTAAAAGCATATCCATCAAAACATTTGTATAAGAATGCTCAATTGTAGCTTTATTCCTAATAACCATAAAATAAAAATTACTCAAATGTCTATCAACAAGTAAATGGATAAATAATATATGGTACATTTATACACTGAAATACTCTCAGTAATAAAAAGGAACAAACTACTGAGAATAAACAACACTGATGAAATTCAAAAACCTTATGTTAAGTGAAAAAAGTCAACACAAAAGAGCACATCTGTATGAGTTGGTTTATATGAAATTTTAGAATAGACTATATTAATCCACAATGATGAAAATCAAAACAGCAATTACATCTGAGGGCAACTGGCATGGGGACTTTCTAGAGTGATGGCAATGTTCCTTATCTTGATTGACATAGTAATGGTATACACACATGTGTACATTTGTCAAAACTCACTGGATTGCACACTTAAAATCTAAGAATTTTATCATATATAAGTTGTACCTCAACATACACTATATCTCAATCATATATCAATTGGGAAGAAAGAGGTAAGGAAGGAGAAACAGAGACTTTATACATTGCTGCTATGAATATAAAATGGTCTCGTCACTTGGGGAAACAGTTTGGCATTTTCTCAAATACAGTAAAATGAACTTGCAATTCCACTCCGAGATGCTACCCAAGAAAAATGAAAACATATATCCACACAAAGGTTTGCATGTAGAGTTCACACCAGCATTATTTATAATAACCAAGAAGTAGAAATAATCTATGTATAATTACTAATGAATAGATAGATAAAATGTGGTATATCATACAATAGAATATTATTTAGCAACAAAGGAATGAAATATTAATACATGCTACAATATGAATGAACCTTAGCAACATTATACTAAGTGAAAGAGCCTAGTCACAAAAGGTCACATATTATATGATCCCATTCATATGAAATATCCAGAATAAGCAAATCCATTGAAAAAAAAATAGATGAGTAGTTGCTTGGGGCTGGGAGTGGGGGTAGAGAGATTAATTATAAATGGGCATGAGGGATCTTATTAGGAGGATCAAAATGTTTTAAATCTGATTTATAGTAACAATTGTACCACTCAATAAATTTGCCAAAAGTCATTTAATTGTGCACTTGAAATGAGTGATTTTTATGATATACAAAATATATACATCAATAAAGTTGTTTTATTTATTTATTTATTTATTTATTTATTTATTTATTTATTTAATGTGTGTGTGTTTTGTTTTGTTTTTTTAATCTTTAACAGAGACACAGACAGAGTGAGCCAGAGAGGGATGGAAAGGGAGGGAGACACAGAATCCGAAGCAGGTTCCAGGCTCTGAGCTGTCAGGACAGAGCCTGACGTGGGGCTTAAACCCACGAGATCATGACCTGAACCATGACCTGAACCTTAACAGATTGAGCCACCCAGGTGCCCAACAAAGTCGTTTTAAAAAAGTTAAGGAAGAGATGGAAGAATCTTCTCAATTTATTGACAGCAGTAATCCAAGGATGTTAAGTGTTTGGTATGTGTTAGAAACACATTTATAATAAACATAAGAGAAAGTAGAGAAAATTATGAATCTCCTCTCCAACTCTTTTTAAAAGAAGTTCATTCATTCATTTATTCATCAAACCTGCTGAAATGGGAATAAAATACTATTAAGGTAAACATAATCTATCTTGCGCTTCAAAACAGGAAACAGACCTCAAAAAAGGGTCAATTAATAAATGCCTGCAAATAAATGAAATAAAGGGCTAATAAAAATCAATCACTTCTCTCTATACTAATAGTAACCAGGTAGAAAAAGAACATTTTTAAATTCCATTTACAAAAAAAGAAACCTATAAAATGTTGTTGGAAAGGTACAAATCCTATATGAAGAAAACTATATTTTAAAAAGCGTAAAAGAAGACAAATGGAAATACATTCTGATTCTGTGAATCAGAAGATGTATGCAATTCCAGTTAGAATTCCAATGAGGTTTCGGAGCTAAGTGATTTACAATTGCATATATTGGAAAATAAAAATCTGGAAATAACCAGGAAAATTATGAAAACCAATAATGAAGAGAATCTCTACTATTTTTAAACTTATGTTAACAACAATGTTTTCCAACATTATACAGGCCTAACTACAGAAGATAGACCAGTGGAGGAGAACAGGATATACAGGGAAAGAGGAGTCTATAGAGTCAAGAGATGGCAATTCATTTCATAGGGCAGTACAGTATAATCATGCTGACACAATTCGTTATCCAGCTGGAAGAAAATAAAAACAAAGTAGTTCCAGTGGATTAAAGCTTTAAAGTTATAATCATAATAGACAAAGAATGCCTATAAATTATGGGAGGAAACAATACCCAACAGAAAAATGTGATGATGCTTCTTTATTTCTACCATAAACAAGACTGAAATATGTTCAAGATTATTTTGTAAAGGCTATTGTAAAACTCTGTGGGAAGAAGCAGAATTGGCTTTTTGTTTTGTTTTTTGATTTAACACAAAAATTGTTTCTGGAAATTTTGGTAAGAGACTATTTGTGGGATAAGTGATTCTTACAGAGTTCACATTCATTTATCCAACCAATATTTATTGAATTCCAAATATGTGCAAGTTTCTTAGAGAAGTGTTTGATGAATACATCTGGCAACTGAATGGGAATTAAAGTAATTTTTCAAAGAGAAAAACCTAAATAAAGTGGCTAAAATAATTTCTAAAGAAATCTATAAAAATCAGGTTTGGAGTTGGGGATTATTGTGTTAGGGTGTTTGATCTATTTTTGAGCTATTACATTGGTAAGAAAAGAGGCAAAATTGGAAAGTTGAAACTAGGTAAGCATGACTCTAGCTGTTATTTTCCTTGTTTTCCTCCTTTCCTTTCCTTCCTTCCTTCCCTCCTTTCTTCCTTGGTCTCCTTCCTCTCTCCTTCCCTCCCATCCCTTTGTTTCTAAAGAGAATACTTCTAAAAATGATCATGTTAGCTAAAGTTGTCATGGATAGCTTAGACAGAAGTCAAAACCATGCTTATCTCAGCTAATCAGCAGTTTGTATTCAGATAGCCAATCAGGTAAGTGGGACATAGCTTTAAGGAATCCAAGCAGAAATTAGAATCCAGGAGTAATGCAGTTGATGGTAGTCAATTAAAGCTCTGCCTGAATGGAGCAAGACACCTGGCCAGCCAGGTAACAGCACAGGCAAGTGGTAAACTCAGGCATTTTATGTTGTTGGTATTAGGTAGGTTGTGCTATCAACTGGCATAACCCTACCTGATAATGCTGGTTTAGCAACTGAACAACGCTTAAAGATGAGATCTAGAAGAGAGGATGACTTGGCATAGGGCATGTTATGAAAGGAAATTCACAATATTAATGTATAGAACACAGGCACTTTGAGGGCAAAGACCTTGTCTGTCTTATTTAGCAATGGATCCCCAATTCTGGCACATGGTAAGCACATGAAGGCATGAATGGATGTTCTGTCCTACCCACATTAAAATCTTCTGTAACACCACACGATCTATAAAAGCCCTGGAGGATTAGTCACTTTGGACCTCCCTACACAGGAATGCGGTAAGAGGGCCTGAGTCTTGGAAGTTCTCCACAACTTTAAAAGATCTGAAGTTGTGTGTAGGACCAATGTTAGGTAGAGGGTGAGTGAGAAGATAGTGAATTCAGCCAGATCTACTCGAAGCCTGAGGGGAGAAAGCTCTGGACTCTGGATCTCTTACTGCCTTTAATGTGGAAGAAAAAGTCCTTCCTGAGAAAAGTGTTACCATCAGAGATTCTGGTGTAAGTTTAGGGGTAAAGAGACAAACTAGCTTGCTGATAAGTCTATTTCCCTTCTAGATTCTAAGGTTTTTGATTGAAGAATCCTTCTCTTTTCATCTCTATATAACCAGTACCTAGTATAAAAGCAAACTAGTCACTCCCTCTCACAAAGATGCCAGCTGCTTGGTGACCCTAGCTAACTACAACTCCTTAACTCTAGCTACTTAACTCCTTCTTTGGGTAACTGGTCATTCTAGACTTAATACATAAAAGCATCCAGTAATGAATGCATTAGTGCTCAGTCCAAAGTAGAAACAAATATAAAAGCAGGACAGGAAAAAGAAGGGGAAAAGTGATACAAATAAGAGAGAAATGAAGGAAAAATCCCTCATAAAGCCCAGTGCTCAACTCCAGCAGTCTTAGTATAATTTTAAAAATATAAATATGCAAACAACAATAACAACAAAGAAAAGCATTCATATAGCTAACTCCATCATAACAGTACTGTGACATAAGCCTTACTGTTAACTCCAGATGGGTGAGAACAGAGGGTGCCCTTGATGAGGGAGCGTGGGGCAAGCTGAGGGCAACAGCACACACACCACCCCGCTCCCCAGGTGGAATATGCGTGATATTCCTCAGACACTCCTGGCTACCAACAAACAAAGGAAAGGGGTTTAAGTGCTTGCCATGGTGATGTGGGAAACTAAGGTAAATGAAAACTTAAATTCCTTTACTGCCTAAAATCCACTGACAAGTCCTTGAAACCAGCAAAATGACCTCCTTTGATGACACTTTGCTAGGGGCGAAAGAGAATCTTGGCTAAACATTATCCCACCCTCAAGGCTCCTGTAAGTCTACTCTAACACATAAAAATTCCTTTGGAAACTTCTTTATCTCAACTGCCCCCAATGATATATGCTGGTAATCCTACTCCAAGCTTATGGCCCCCCGATATACATCTTAAGGGTCTCATGACCGAGGTTTTATTAAACAGTAATAAATGGTGTTTCCCTAGCAACATTGAACTCCTCAAGGTCCTGGAAACCTTGCTTCCAAAATCCCTTAGAGACTTACTCTACCCTTGACCTCCTCCCAACCTGAAGGTGTATAATGAGTTACAGGTCACGACCCCAGTGCAGCTCTTTCTGCTCACGAGTCCTGTCCCCATGCTTTAATAAAATCACCTTTTTGCACCAAAGACATCTTCAAGAATTCTTTCTTGACCGTCGGCTCCAGACCATCCCACCATCACCCACAAAACTTCATCACCCTTGTTGAGATACCCACAAAAGAAGAAAAACTTACTGAACGTTGTATGTGTAGACCTTAAGTTACAAAGTAAAGGAAGCATCAAAATCTTGCTCTTCATAGGAAAACTGTATATCATACTTCCTGATGTGATATGTTTTTAAAACAGTAAAGGCTCATTTCTAGTTCCCACCACATCCCTGTCAAGGGTTGGTTGTAGCTCTGAGACCACGCTAACAGACCTGCCGGACCTGGAACATTACCAGTCGTGCCGGCAAGGGGAAGAGTGAACGTGGCACATCATGCATGCACTCCTAAGGCTTCTATTTGATAGTGACATGTTGCTTCTGCTCATAGTTCACAGGCCCAAACAATAAAGTAGCCATGTCTGACTTCAGCAGGGCAGGATGCACAATCTTCCTATAGAGAGGCACTCTTAGGGACGGTGCTGTTTTTGACAAAAGACATCTTTATCTTGATCTCATTCTCAAAGGGAAATTTCTCACTGTGTCGCTACTTTAAGAATAAATTTGGGAAACCATATTAAAAAAAATTTTTTTTAATGTTTATTCATTTTTGAGAGAGACAGAGCATGTGCAGGGGAGGGACAGAGAGAGAGAGAGAGAGAGAGAGAGAGAGAGACAATCCGAAGCAGGCTCCAGGCTCTGAGGTGTCAGCACAGAGCCCGATGCATGGCTCAAACTCGAGAACCACAAGATCATGACCTAAGCCAAAGTCAGATGCTTAACTGACTGAGCCACCCAGGCACCCCAGGTGATCTTTTTATACAAGCAATGTTTAGGCTTTGTCCCAAGAAGGTACTGTTCATAAGTGGTTTAAACATATTTTATTTATTGAGTGCATAAACTGCCTTATTCCAAAAAGCATTTGAGGCAGCTTGCAAAGAGGCATACATAATAAAATGGAAAGAAAAGAAGAAAATTAGAGGGAAATAGGTAAAGAACAAAGAGTAAACAACTATTGCGATCCTCAAAGTCAATCATTTCTGTGGTTGTGCATAATTTTATCAGGATCAGAATTTTAGATGTCGAAGGGAAAGTTGGAGACAAAGTAATTATATAATTTGCATTGGCAGAGAAGAGGAATTACTCTCTAAAGAAACAAAGTTTTTCAGAGGCTCCTGGGTGGCTCAGTCAGTTGAGTGTTCAACTCTTGGTTTCAGCTCAGGTCAGGGACTCATGGTTCATGAGTTCAAGCCCTGCATCAGGCTTTGTGCTGACAGTATGGAGGCTGCTTGAGATTCTCTCTCTCCCCCTCCCTCTGCGCCTACCCTGTTCATGCTGTCTCTGTCTCTCTTGAAACAAATAAATAAACTTAAAAAAAATAAAAAAGAAGAAGAAACAAGGGTTTCCTTAGAATTTTATCAGATATGTTTCATGTGAGGAATACATGTTCAAAGGATCCATAGTCATGGTTTCACAGAAAAAGCCAGTTTTTATATCAACCTTAAATATAATTTTAAAGCATAATTTTGAAACACAATTTGGTGAAGGTGTTTCTTTGGGAAACTAAAGCAACACAGGGAGCTTTCCAATGAAAGCTGTCTAATGACCTAGGTTATCCAAAGATAAGATGTTATTTGCCTATAAAAGTGGTTTTCAAAGTGTGGCTAGTGGAGGAAACTTTTCTTCAAGGAGAACCTTCTAGAGAAGTCTTGAATAAATCTGTGCCTTTCCTTCTTTCTACTCTCTCTCATCCTCAGAAGGCCTCAGGGACTCAAGGCAAAATTCAAAAGCCACTAACCTAGAGAATAAAACTTCAAATACCTAGAATACTTTCAACAATTCAACAATTACGTATTGTGCTCCTAAGTGTCAGAGTAAATATTGTTTTAGATATTAATTTTCTTTAAAATAATTTTTTCAGCTGGGGCACCTGGGTGACTCAGTCGGTGAAGTGTCCAACTTCAGCTCAGGTCATGATCTCACAGTTCATGGGTTCGAGCCCCACATGGGCTCTGTGCTGACAGCTCAGAGCCTGGAGCCTGATTCAGATTCTGTGTCTTCCTCTCTCTGCTCCTCCCGTGCTCACATTCTGTGTGTGTGCGTGTGTGTGTCTCTGTCTCTCAAAAATAAACATTAAAAAAACTTTTTTAAATAATTTTTTAAGTTGAACTTTTTATGAGAAAATTGATGGTTCCCAGTACAATTTCCTGAGAGAGCCTGTGAAGTAGATTAATACCCAGATCCTTGAATTTAGAAGAGTTCATTGTTGAGCCCACTTCTAGCGTCTGACCAGGATTCACATCTAGGTGCAACACTGTCCCATCTCCTCACAATAGACACACACAACATCAGGATTCTTCTCAGAAAACTATTTTGGATTCACTCAGGACCTGACTGAGTGCTTGGTCCACATCCAAAGTTTCTACATTGCTGAGCATTGTTGAGGCAGTCTGAGCCTAAAAATCTTTCAGCACAAATGTTATCAGTGATCAACCTCTGTTACATGACCTGGCTCCTGTCAACCAAATGCCAAATTCTCCTCACCAGTTTCAAAGACTGCCCCACCCCACTTCCCATCCTCTTTCCTCAAGATCCAGGGTAGAACTACCCCTGAGTAGCTGGCTTCCATTTCTTGTCCCTGGATGCTCATCTGGCCTTGCTCCTCAGTCCTACATCGGGGCCTTTCAAAGCAGAAGGCTCACAGAGGCCAAGTGTTACCACGTAAGTAGAAAACAAGTATAGGAAACTGCACCAGGAGAAAGGGACCTTGAATCCTTCACTCTCCCACCAAGAACACACAAGTGTGCATCTCAGCTTTTATCTCATGAGCTGAACATAAATGAAAGGTCTTTCTTGAGAAAGAATGAAAGGTGAAGAAGGTGTTTGACCAAGAACCACAACTTGGAAAAGCTGAGTCATGCATTAGTAGCTAGTTCTAAATAATAAGATCTTCCAATGTAACAGATAACATGAAGTCATAGAATACAATCCAATGTAAGTGAACTAATTAATACAGAGCAGTCTGATACCTACTATTTATGTACTGAAGAATGGCTATCAAAATTACCTTTGTTTTACCAAAGTTAGTGCTGTGTGTTTGCAATAGGTTAAAAAAATATAGAAATTAAAAACCTATCCAACATTCAACAAATAAATAGAAACAGAAATGTATATCATCTCCTTTTAACCTTCATAGCATGAGAACATTATTATTTCCTTTTTAAAAGTAGTGAAACCAAGGGGCGCCTGGGTGGCTCAGTCGGTTGAGCAGCCGACTTCGGCTCAGGTCACGATCTCGCGGTCTGTGAGTTCGATCCCCATGTCAGGTTCTGTGCCTACAGCTCGGAGCCTGGAGCCTGTTTCGGATTCTGTGTCTCCCTCTCTCTGACCCTCCCCCGTTCATGCTCTGTCTCAAAAATAAATAAACGTTAAAAAAAAAATTTAAAAAAAAGTGGGGAAACTAGTCACAAGGAAGTTAAGTTACTTCCCCAAGATCAAAAAGGTAATGAGTGGTAGGGCTGGGATTTGATGCAAAGAAGCTGGGCTGCAGGGTCTGTGTGTGCTCTTAACCACTCACAAGAGTCTTTCTGGGTTTCCCTCAATCACATATGACCTGGCATTAAGAAAATCCATGTGAAATAAGAATGACTCTCAGCTACTTCTCTGTAATTTCTATGTGCCCACAGAAAGAGAAATAATTTTAAAGTCTAAGCAAAACAAGAATATATGTGAATACCTTGAACAAAACCAAATCCTGCAATTCATTCCATCTGTCTTAAACACATCACTGCTTTTTTTTAATCACAGAATATTGACAACCATTTTATTTCACAGTCCTATTTCATTCCAGCATCGCAGCTTTCTATACACTCATAATTTAGGTAGCAGCTGAAAATATCTATTTTGTAATCTAGATAACCTAGACTTGACTCTAAAAGGAAGAGAATATTTAGAATTTATAATATGGAATCTGAAGCTTCCTTTTGAACTGACTTAAAACAAGTTTACTATTTTCTCATAAAAATAAGAGTGTTATGGTAGAAAATTTTTTAATACAATCTAAGTTAAAAGTCATGGCCCAGAGGCACCTGGATGGCTCAGTCGGTTAAGTGCCTGGCTCTTGATTTCAGCTCAGGTCATGATCTCATAGTTTGTGGGTTCAATCCCACATCGCACTCTGTGCTGACAGTAGGATTCTCTCTCTCCCTCTCTCTCTGACCCTCTCCTACTCATTCTGTCTCTCTCTCAAAAAAATAAGATAAAATAAACTTAAAAAAATATGTTTTTATATGGCCCAGTGATAACCAATACAGATACTGTGGTATATAACTTTTCAATTTTATTTCTGTGCTGATACCAGCTACCATTTACTGGGCATTTAAAGATTGTCAGGCATTGTGACAAGCATTTATTATGTTTCTTGTTTAATTTTTACAAAAACCAACAAGCCATGTACTGTTATTATTATTCCTACTTTTTTGATAACTGAGGCTTAGAAAGGTCTGGAAACTTGCTCTCAGCCAAGGTTCCAACCTACTACTAAAAGAACTGCTATCCTATGATCTCCGTGAGGCAGGCACTCTGTCTATAATCCTTCCTAGGCACTATAGTCCTAGGCACTATGTTGGGTAGAGGCTTAACAAATATAGTTCATTTTCATTTCCTCCAGTCTTCTCCATTTTTTCACTTAAATACAAGTTCCCTGGTTTATTAACTCAAGGTTTCTTAACTTGAGCAATAATGACATTGTTGGCTGAATGATTCTTTGTTGTGGGGACTGTCCTGTGCAACATAGGACATTTGAATACTTAGCAGCATCCCTGGCTTCTACCCACTAGATGCCAGTAGTGTTCCCCTGGTTGTGACAACCAAAAATGCCTCCAGACATTGTGGAGGGAGAAGGGAGTGCAAAGTTGCCCCCAGTTGAGAACTACTGCAGTTTAATAAACCTTGTAACAATCTCTGGAAACTCAGTCTGATTAGCATATACCATTAACTAAGACAGACCTTTTTCACAGAAACAATTCAATAATGATTACCTACAGATTTCCTTTATAAAGAGCCCTGTTAGGATTCTTGAAGGGTCTCTGCAGTTTCTGGAGATTCTGCATTGTTTCACCGTGTTCACCTTGAGGCTAACTTGCCAAATCCTCTTGACAAATGAATTTTGACAGAGCATCTCCTCAAATACTTTTATATAGATCTGAACCATCAGTCCTAGAGTCTCTTTTCAAATATCTCTTCTAGTAATTCTGGTCTTTCTTCTCATAATATTCTGTCTTATACTCATGAACCCAATTCATCTCTATTGCAGTTCCTTTGAGCTCTGATGCGAAATTCAAGCTCTCACCAAATGCTTTGTCTAACTTACCATGGTCCCCTCTGGATCTTTCTCAAGGAGAGATCTCCCTCTTTCAGCACAAGCAGGGAAGTGTCAGCTAATTACGCCCTATGATCCTAGATTTGCCATTTCACCTACACTGTCAGGATGCACGGCCCTCACATAGCTCATTAAAAATAATTTTGATGAACAGCATAAACAATGACAATTAGCTCCTGCGACCTTCTAAAATCCATTTTACCTCCCGATTTTTTTTCACAGTAGTCAGACTGTTATCTATGGTGTTAATGGATTCACTTCTGTCCTTTCATGCCCTTGAACAACAATCTTTGTCTTTAACTATCAATATGTTATTGAAAAGGATTTCTGGGGGCACCTGGGTGGCTCAGTCAGTTAAGTTCCGACTTCAGCTCAGGTCATGATCTCACGATTCGTGAGTTCGAGCCCCACATCAGGCTCTGTGCTGACAGCTCAGAGTCTGAAGCCTGCTTCAGATTCTGTGTCTCCCGCCCTCTCTCTCTCTCTCTCTCTCTCTCTCTCTCTCTCTGACCCTCCCCCACTTGCATTCTGTCTCTCAAAAATAAATAAAACATTAAAAAATAATAAAAAGAAAAGAAAAGAAAAAGAAAAGAAAAGGACTTCTGAATCTAGGCTGCAATGTTCCTCCTTTGACCTCGCAACTAAGGAACTGAGACAGAAACACAGGTTATATTTGAATTTCTATAATTACTTTAATTGCCTCTATAACAAATACCATAAAGTTTCATTTAACAATAGGGACTATCTCAATCCATCTGACTTTTCCTCCATGCAATAAAAATTTTGTAGTCTAAAACACTGACTGGTTTGATGTCAATAAAAAAAGAAAAATGAGACAAAAATAAATTACATGGTAGTAAACTTTCTTGGTCTTTCACTTTTCAACCTTATATTCTTTTTAAAATTTTTTTAATATTTTAGAGAGAGAGACAGACAGAGAGATAGTGTGAGTGGGAGAGGGGCACAGACAAAGAGGGAGACACAAAATCCAAAGCAGGCTCCAGGCTCTGAAATGTCAGCACAGAGCCTGACACAGGGCTCGAACCCACGAACACAAGATCATGTTCTGAGCCAAAGTCATACACTTAACCGACTGAGTCACCCAGGCTCCCCTCAACCATATATTCTGATTTATCTTCAGTTAACATGGTGGGAAGAACAGACTATTAAGTGCACTGATGAAAATTGGTGCATAATAGCCTAGCCCATTAACACTGGGAGTATAATAGTAAATCAATACCATTGATAAACAAGATAAATTCTACAAATCATTAGGACAATTAACAGAAGCTGCTACAATAGACAAATCTGTACATTTCAACGGTTTAACTCAACAAATGTTTTTCACTCAGGTAAAGTCCAAAGTAGATTGGGCAGCTTTCCTCAGGTATGCCATTGTGAATATACCATGTCCAAGTTCATTTCACCAGGGGAAGAAAGGGATAAAGGAAACACATTAGCTTTTAACCGCCTTCGCCAAGAAGTGCCAGTAGTGAATTCTGTTCACAGGTCACTGTCTAAACCAGTCTGAGGATCCTAACTCAACTAAAAGGGAAGCTAAGAAACATAAGGGGCACATGGAATATCTGGTGAGCACTACAATCCATGTTCAAAACATTTATTTCTGTCACTAGAAATAGCAATTTTTATATATTTAATAAAATATTACAAGCAATTAAAATTAAAAGCTAGACAAAAATATCACTTTATTACCAATAGTTATCTCCGTATGGTATAATTAGAGGTAGCTTGATGTTGTTCTCTATGTACTTTCTTATTGTCAAATTCTCCAATACCATGCCAAATACAGTAACAATATATTAAGAATTTATATCCCCTACCTACCTAAACCCTGTGAAATTCAAAAAACTCTCAATGAGAGTTCTTTCTTCCATGGCAATCATAGTTATTTGCATAAGTTCAGTAAGAATCTTCTCTTTGTAACAAGACACCATTGGAAATGCTGGTTATTTTACCAAAGTTTTGACTGGAATGTCATATTTGAGAGCAACATGCATAGACTCAGATATGACCATACAGCTTTCAGGAACTAAGATTGGCTTTATGAAGCAGGAAGCCAATAAAGCCCCTTGGAAATGTTGGCCTGATACGTTGCTTACAGAGTTCCCAGCAGCCTTACCAGGTGAGTAAAGAATGTCACTTCCTGGCAGGTGCAGGAACCTCAGGATGTTTGGGGGACCTCAAGAAGAGGAATTCACCTAAATCTACAGGTATTGCAGGCATGTCTTATGGCACAAGTACTTGGTGCAGCTTGGCTTCTGGCTACTAAAGGCTACTAAACATTCAATCTAGATTCCTTACAGAAAGTTCCAGCAAAGCAAAATTTAAAAGACCTGCATGGCCAATCGCTGTTCTTGCTGAGCATATGTAAATAATAAGGCCAAGTTTGTTAAACTTGGACTTGTTTTACAAGCAAATTAGTCTTGACTTGGCTGTCTTTGGGAATGAAGGTTACTAGAGAGACAAATTATGTATCAATAACGCACCTCTGTGGATGTTAAATTCTAGCTCTGATTGTCTTTAAATGTTTGTTGTTTGCCTAAGCTGGACAACTTGAGGTAAACTTCAGAGAGCTGGCTCATGTATAGAAATTTTTGTGCTTGTTATTCTGTGGGGATAGTAACAGGACCCCATAGACACAGAATTATTTGTGCAACTGGAAAATGGGATGGACTCCCCCAACAACTGTATATGAAAAGCCTGTTCTCACTGTAGACCTATCAATAGATAAAGCCTATAATGCCTTATTAAATCATTCACTTGAGGCTGGGTTAATTCATAGATCCCTAAGTGAATATGCAAACCATATCCTCCCTAAACCTGATGTGACAGTTAACAACCCATCCAATATAAACCCAGGAGATATGGTTTATTTAAAGGACTGGAAGTCTAATACAGCAGGGAATTTAACTCCAAAATGGAAGGGCCCTTACCGGGTCATCTTAGGTACGTACTCCCACAGCAGTAAAGTGAGAGGGGTACTCTTCATAGGTTCATATATCAAGAATAAAACCTGTATCTCCTTCACACGAAACCAATGAGCAAACTGATGTGCCTTCTTATTCCTGTGAACCTGTGGAAGACCTCAAATTTCTCTTCTAACAACAACAAAGGACTTGAGGAAAATTCTGATTAACTCTCAAAGGTCTTTTATTGAGGCTTCTCTTTCTCATAATATTCACCTTATTTTGTTGTCTTTTCCAGTGTCTTCCTGCCTGGTGACAAGACTCCTTCATTGTCATTATGTCTAGCTGACAGGTGATCCTTTCTACTTGAGGAGGTTCCTCTATATTGTCTACCATGGACTGGCTGCCTCTATTTTTGGTATATCAACACCCCAAATGACCGATGTTGACCCATAGGTAGGGCCATCTCTACACCCCTATTCAGCAGGAAGAAGTTACAGAAGAGAAGACCTTCTACCCTCAGCAACCTTAAAGATTTAAGGGTCAAAATTTTGTGCTCTATCTTTCAGAGGGGAATGATGTGGGAAACAAAGGCAGAAGGAAATGGCAGATAAATTTCCTTATAACCTGCAGCCCATTGAGGCAGTTCACCAGGAACTCCCTACTGTCTTCATGTTAATGCTTTGCTAAAGGGAAAAACAACCCTAGCTTGATAACAGCTGGGCCTCCAGTATCCTGTGAGTCTTCTTTAGTATATGAAAATCCCTTTGGAAACTTCCTCTTCACTTTACCTCCTCCAACTCCCAAGTATATAATCATTCTCGCCTCACAGGTCCTGTCCCTGTGCTTTAATAAAATCACTTTTTTGCACTGGAAAAAAGAAAAAAAAAAGAATTTAAATCAATCCAATAAAACTAGAGTACAATCCACTTCAGGACCTTGTATATTAATAAACCCTCAATCACTGCATGAATGAATGAAAAGGGAACAGGAAGAATTAAATAATGAGATTTGTTACTCTTACTTGACACATCTACTATAATGGAAAATTGAAATTCTACTTATTAATCAACAGAATCTTCACTTCCTATTAGAGAACAAGAATTTGATGAATAAGGGTTAGAATTATAATAGGTGACACTAATTGGTCAGTTACCATTAGTTAGGCACTGTGCTAAGCATATCACACTTTTTAATCTCATGTATTCCTCAAACTCGAATCTTAACAAGATTATGCTCATTTATAGGTATTGAAATTGGAGCACACAGAGTAGAAAGAGGATTTGACATCAGATACTGTGACCCTGGAGCCCATACCCTTACCCACTACCCTATACACGTCAATTATTTTTTGGCATTGCAAAGTCATCACCGACACTTACCTTCTTCACAAGATTGCTAATGGAATATAGACTTTTAAGGAGATAGAACAGATACAGTAGATTGTGCTTAACATCCATTTCAACTTCTTTCTAATGAGCCTTCTTTCCAGCAGAGGCTAGAATATTAAAATCGCATTTTCTAGACTTCCTTGCAGCTAGGTTTTTGAGTCTAACTTCCAGTCCACCACAGACATACTCATCTGGGATTTAGAGGGGAGAAGGGAGGCTGAGATCACAGCTTGTCTCTGCCATCAAACATGGTCATACGGGGATCTTCCTTCGCTGGGGCAGTGCTACCAAAGATTATTCCCTCACCTCATGGGTGTTGAAGGACATGATGAGGTGCATCCATTGGCTGGTATATACTGTAGCAGGCATGGGATAGTTCTGGAACCAGCAACAATATGTGGAATTGCCTGATTATGGTGGTCTCCTTACTATAGTAGTTGGAGGTATAATTCTGAAGCTGGTGTCTTCCCAATGTCAAAAAAATTGAACAGAAGTCCATGAAACGTTAGAAACGCATTAAAAAAAAAAATCACCGAGAGCCCTCTATTTGCCAGGCTCAATACACTACTAGGAGGTGGGAACACGATGACAAGCAAAATATACATGTCCGTAGTTAGGGAGCTTACAGCTTTGTTGAGAAAGCAAAAGTTAACAAAAATAATTATGCAAATATTTACAAACTCTAATTATTCAAAGTTCTGCCTGCTTTCATTTCTTCTTATTCGCAAGGCAGTGAATACCATCAGAAATGTCTAGACTTCATACTGACTTACAGAACGTTAAGTTCCGTTTATTGATCTTAACTTCAAACTAAGGTAAGTTACAATCAGGAGTTTAGATACCAAATAAAGACAAATTGAACCTGTAATGATGACGGTGCAAAACTTCCAAGAAGACCTTCTTCTGGAAAATGGCTACAATTCAACAATTACGGTAAGCAAAACTATTCTCTGCTAAAGACAAAGAGAAAAAAAAATACAATCATGATGTCAGTGCTACAGAAAATAATTGGTCATATTGACACACTGTTAATGGAGTCTAGGTCTCTGGTTGAATAATATTGATTTCACTAATGTTCTTTCTAGTGTCAGCTCCCTTTCATTTGTTATACAGCATGCCATCTTTCAGCTTGGAAGGATTACTACTCAGCATTATGATGGCTAATGATTTGGCAACGGGTGTCTTCAGGCTCAGATCTTTTACCACATGGAGGGCTCAGTGAGTCATGTAAAAGATTGGATTTAAGTAAGTATGAAAAAATAATGACACTCAAATCATTTTTCTTTCTGATCTGAACAGATTATGGGCAATTACTGTATCACTGAGTATTACTGTAGCATTCAGACTCCCAGACCAAAGATAAAGATTTTGGTCATAGAGTCATATACTCTATGTCCTATGCTGTAAAAATGTTTTTGTTTTTGTTTTTTTTTAAATAAATGGTGTGGGGTGCCTGGGTGGCTCAAAATCCAACTCTTGATTTTGGCTCAGGTCGTGATCTCACGGTTCTTGAGATCAAGCCCTGCGTCAGACTCCATGCTAACAGTGTGGAGCCTGCTTGGGATTCTGTCTCTCCCTCTCTCTCTGCCTCTTCCCCACTCATGCACATGCCCTCTCTCTATCTCTCAAAATAAATAAACTTTAAAAAATTGAATGATGTTAGATATTTATGAAATTATGCCAGTCTTATTGCAAATAAAGCAGATTTAGATAGAGTTTAAGTACAACTGAAACATTATCAACTTTTGCTTGTTTTAACTTTTAATTACATAAGGAGAAAAAAGGGAAACACACACATATGTATACATGTATGTGTGTGTACACAAGAGAGATACCTGAAATTTAATTATACAAAAATACATTTAACCATTAACAAACAGGAGCATCTACCCATCTCATTGTTTATTACTCAGTATCTACATAATAAACACTAAATTGTTGCATGAATGAATATGAAACAGAAGAGCCATTTTAATTGGTACCACTGTACTTCAAGATGATTCCGATTTTCATACCAGATTATAAGGATTAAAAGTAATTTGAGGGGTGCCTGGGTCACTCAATTGAGTGTCCAACTCAGCTCATGATCCCAGGGTTGTGGGATAAAGCCCTTCAACAGGCTCTGTGCTGAGCATGGAGCCTGCTTAAGATTCATTCCCTCTCCCTCTCCCTCTCTCTCTCTCTCCCCCCTGCCTCTCTCCCTCCCTCCCTCTGCCCTTCCCCCACTTGTTCTCCCTCTCTTTCAAATAAAACAAATTTTTAAAATTTTTTTTCAACGTTTTTTATTTATTTTTGGGACAGAGAGAGGCAGAGCATGAATGGGGGAGGGGCAGAGAGAGAGGGAGACACAGAATCGGAAACAGGCTCCAGGCTCTGAGCCATCAGCCCAGAGCCGATGCGGGGCTCGAACTCATGGACCGCGAGATCGTGACCTGGCTGAAGTCGGACGCTTAACCGACTGCGCCACCCAGGCGCCCCTAAAACAAATTTTTTAAAGTAATTTGAATTAGCTAGCTCTTATTACCCAGATTTGATACTGAAAAACTCATACTTCCTGATTTTCCAAAATCTATACTGAGGCTCAATATTTTTTTTTTAAGGTGAGGCAGTTCTATTTTCAGATAAATGAACATAACCTCAATAAGAGTGGTTACTTTTATTTTAACCCTTTTGGGGTGGAAATATTTATAAAGTATACAATAGTTTTTAAAAGATAGCTTTTCTTGCATCAGCTTAACTTTTTAACAATAAAACCTTTTTTAACTACAAAGGGTATTATAAACCTCTTGTCAAAAGGGGCAGTGTAGGGCATGCTGGGAGAGATTCTCCATGCTATGGGTTCACCTCTAGGAGATTTAGCCAGAGCTGCCCGGTAAAGGCAGACATGGTTCCAGACAATATCCAGAGTGCGCTAAGCCAGTAGTTGGGACATGGCAGCCGGAGAGATAATACCTACCATTTGTTGACTATGACGTATGTGCCAGACTAAACCACATGCCACATGTGTGTCAGATGTCATACATACATGCTATCTAAACTGGTAACAAGGGGTCCCTGAGTGGCTCAGCCAGTTAAGCACCCAACTTTAGCTCACGTCACAATCTCACGGTTCATGAGTTTGAGCCCCGCATCAGGCTCTATGCTGACAGCTCAAAGCCTGGAGCCTGCTTTGGATTCTGTGTCTCCCTCTCTCTCTCTCTGCCCCTCCCCAACTTGTGCTCTCTCTTAAAAATAAACAAAAAAATTTTTTAATATAAATAAGTAAACAAACAAACTTGTAACAACAGGGCATTATCATCCCCACTTTATGGGTAAGAAATGTGAGGCTCAGAGAGTTCACAACTATGACACGTTGGAGCCTAGATTCGAGCTTCAGTCTGTGAGGCCCAACCCATCATATCCAAGGAGAGCTCTGTGTTCAAAGTGGGCAACTGTGTGGCTCCTCCTGAAAGAGAGTCCCAAACCACTGGTAGACACTAATTGCCCTATTTTCTCTGCGGGAACAAGAATGGCAAAATAAACTGGAAGAATGTCAAAGCACCAGGTAAACAGGCAGGGTTCAAGCCAGAGTTCTGTCAAAGACAAGATTAGTATGGGGACTTGGACTTGGAGACACACATATCCAGTAATGACAGAGATATATCAAATAGTGGGTCTTTGGCAGCAAGACAATTCCAGAATCCCGCCGCTGGTTAACTGATTCTCCCTGAACACTCCTTGCCAGGACTGGCTTTGGGGACCAAGTGGTTGGTGCTGCACTAACGGGATAATAATGGCTACAGCTAACAGGACAGGGAGGGCATAGTTGGCACTTTGGTTATTGCACCATGACATCACAGGGATGCCAGAGAGGGCTACTGCAATGTGTAGCACTCTATGTCTATATGAAATAGCTGTGCATCACCAGACTTTTAAGTTTTTTAAATGTTTATTTACTTTGAGAGAAAGAGAGAGAGAATGCACACTCACGAGCAGGGGAAGGGCAGAGAGAGAGGGAGATAGAGAATCCCAAGCAGGCCCTGTGCTGTCAGCATGGATTCTGACTCTGGGCTCAATCCCACAAACCGTGAGATCATGACCTGAGCCGAAATCAAGAGTGGGATGCTTAACTGGCTGAACCACCCAGGCACCCCACATCAGGCTTTTCATAGTTTTTCTCCCCTCCCTGGTAGCCTACCAGTAGTCACATTTTGCTGTCAGTACGCCTGACAGTTTCCCCAAGTCTCCCCACCCAACCTCTCCAAAAATACACGTTACCAGTTCATTTATACACTAGAAAACTGGGAAACCAATCTTTTTTGATAGGGTACAAATTACACACAAATTATTGGTCCCATTCTTTCATTCCCTCACTCAACAAACATTTCTTAAGCATTTTTAATCAAGAGTGGCAGGCATTGTGCAGGCCCTTTGAAAAGAATACCAAAGACCATGTTCTTGCATCTGAAGAGCTCATAAACCAGTGGGGATGGAGAGCAGGGAATACAAACATAACGCTGCAGGATGTCGCAGAGACTAAGAAAGTTCTGCACAAGTGTGAAAGCCACACAGAAACGGAAGCAAAACCATCACGAGAGTCATGGAGGGCTATTCCACAAATCCATGGCAGGAGTTTCTTCTCTACAAGACCACAACAGGGACCACATCTGCCACCTACAGAATTTAAAAGCTAACAGCTAATACTGGCTGAGTGCTTACTACGTGTCAGAGATGTTCTTTCCACATATTAATTCATTTAGTTCTTACAACAACCTTAACATGTAGCTATCATTTTTATTTTCCTTTTACTTCTGGAAACTGAGCCACAGAGAAGGAATGTGCCAAAGGTCATAGAGCTAAGTAAGTGGGGGAGCCAGGATCTAAAACCAGGCTGTCTAATTCCAAAGCCTACACCTTAACCTCTTAACTATATTATTGCCCCAACCCTTAGCACGTAGAAAAGTGCCCAATAATTAATGGCCAAATTAAAATTAAATAAACTTTGTGACATGCTTTATTTGGCTAAAGGCCTTGACTTCCTTTCAAATTGTGAAGGCACAGATATCAGGGAGGCCACCCCAGTCACCCCAGATGACAGGGCATCAGTCAATTGTCAATTCAGTGAACACAGTCCCAACTTACAAAACAGCCATGTTCCAAACCTTAATCTATCTTTGAAAATATTTCCTCAAATATTATTAATTGGGCCAAAGTGCCCTATCTAGTCACCAAAACTTACTTTAGTCCATAAAGCTGCTAAAGTATCACACCTTTGTAATACCAGAAATCAAAATACCAAAATCCCAAAGGGAGCTTCTGGTTAGACAAACATTTTAGGTAAAGGCAAGAATTATATTTACTTTCCTGTCAATAAAAATAGTAACATTTAGGGGCGCCTGGGTGGTGCAGTCGGTTAAGCGTCCGACTTCAGCCAGGTCACGATCTCGCGGTCCATGAGTTCGAGCCCCACGTCGGGCTCTGGGCTGATGGCTCGGAGCCTGGAGCCTGTTTCCGATTCTGTGTCTCCCTCTCTCTCTGCCCCTCACCTGTTCATGCTCTGTCTCTCTCTGTCCCAAAAATAAATAAACGTTGAAAAAAAAATTAAAAAAAAAATAGTAACATTTATCAAACACTTATTACCTACTCTATATGTACGTTCTCATTTGTCTTCAAAACACCCTTAAAAGTATTCTTATTATTATCCCCATTTTGCAGATGCATAGTCTAACACATAGGGAGGCAACTTGCCCAGAATCACTTAGCCAGCCCAGGGCAGATAGAGGATTTGGCTGAGGTATTTGGGCTCTAGAACACACACTCTTAATCATGACACCACAGTGAACATCGGGGGGAACTTTTTTAATGTAAATAGGTGGAAAAGCAAATGTCTAAGGTGAAATTCACTAAGCTACGGCCAATGAAGACAGGGAAAAAAAAAAGGAGAGAGATTAAGAAAATATCTAGGAAATGAACAGTCATGCTGAGAGAATAAAGAAACATGGCAAGGAAATTTGGGATCAGATGGTTCCTGGCTCCATCCAATAGGCAGCCTTGAGCACTCAGGAATCTTGGGTGCTTCCAGAAGAAACAGAAAAACATGGAGAGCACACTTGATTTATCACTTTTAATACTGAGACATAGAATGTATGGCCTTCCAGTTGCCCTCTTGTCCTGGCCACCCAAATGTTTACGGGTGGGTCTGAAAATCTGTTAATATAAACTATCCAAAATTTGTAACAACACACCTGCATTTGCTCTGAAGCAAAGAGGTCTGTCCTACCAACATTTATTTCATCTCTTCTAGAGAAAGTAAACTTCTGAGCATCCTCAGAGTGGGCCTGGGTCCTTTATTAATGTTTTCACCTGTATATAAAGAGTACTAGAAAAAAGCATATGCATAAAAAGTTAAATTCATATTGACACAGAGGCTGGGATCAAGTCCTTATCTCTGAAAATAAGACTCTAGACTCAAAATAATTATAATAGACAAGAGTAATTTCTAAAGAATTTAATTAGCTGAATCAATATCTAATATTTTTAAAACATGCTAATTAACATCCAACTTTATTGGGTTTTAAGCCTAAGAAAATCAGAGCACTGATTTAGAAAAATAATTATAATGTATGCATATGTACCAGCAATTATATTCTAGGGAACAGTTCAAAGTGTTTTATATTTACTAACTCATCTAGTGTATGTGTGTCTGTCTCTGCCTCTCTGTCTCCGTCTCTCTTTCTCCTTGTATATAGTATATACATATATTATATATGACATGCATGTATGTATATGTGTGTGTGTGTGTGTGTGTGTATACACACACACACACACACACACACACACACACACACAAATGTATCCAGGTTGACAATATTTAATTTATGCTAATCCAGAGATAATCAACCTCAGCACTATTGACATTTGGGTCAGATAATTCTTTGTTTTGGGGGGGCTGTTTCATGCATTTAGTAAATTTAGCAGCATCCAGACCTCTATACAGATGCAGGCAGCAACTCCTAACAGTGACAACCAAAAATGTGTCCAGACATTGCCAAATGCCCCCCAAGGCAAGGAGGAAGAGAGGGCAAAATTACTCCCAGTTAACATCCAGTTAACTGATATACACTAATTCAATCTGTATATGCATATACAGGGCGGGGCGGGGGTGTACACGTACATTTCTATCACACATTTTTGGTTTGGGGAGAATGATGTATAAATGTATACGGAGACAAATATGTATAGATAGACAAATACATAAAATCTTTCAAGATAGGTGTTATTAATGGGATGCCTGGGTGGCTCAGTCGGTTGAGTGTCCAACTGTTGGTTTCAGCTCAGGTCATGATCTCACGATTCATGAGATAGAGTACTGTGTTGGGCTCTGTGCTGACAGCACAGAGCCTGTTTGGGACTCTCTCTCTCTGCCCTTCCCCTGCAATCACATGCTCTCTCTCTCTCTCAAAAATAAATAAATCTAAAAAAAAAAGATAGGTGCTATTATTAACATACATACTTTTTACATGGGGCACCTGGCTGCCTCAGTTAACAGCACATATGACTCTTGATCTAGAGGTCATGAGTTCAAGCCCCAGGCTGGGCATAGAACTTTAAAAAAATACACATTTTACAAAAAAGAAAAGCACTAACCAGAGAATTAGCTTGACTATAAAAAGATTACTTAACTTGTAAACGCCAAAATTATTTCTTTTATAATAACCGGTATCTACTCAGTATAAAATAGTACCATCATGTTTGAGAAATTGTTTTGATAGTCAAAACTTAAGTCTTTCCTGATCTATTCTTAGGTCACATGGTATAGTGTCAATACTGTCAAATCTTAAGGTAATAGAGATATACTCACACACACATTAATCAACACCGCACCTCACACACGCATCACAAAACACAGTATCACACACTACGTAACACTAAACAAAAGGTCTCATACCCACATATGTGTGTATATATATGTTTATGTATATGTATTTTTATAACAATTTTGTAGAATTTTCCTGTTTGGAGAGAAAAATCCATATGGTTGGAATTTTTCTTGAATACAAATAATTTTCAAATAACTTATTCAGAATATAAAAAGCAGTCCTGACCACCTCTAGAATTGCGTCCCAAGCAGATCTCCTAGTTGATCCAAACACACACATGCCCTGCTTGTGGTAAATAATACCAAGACAGCACAGGGATATCCTCATAGCATTATTCAAAATGTAATCTTTTAAACTGACAGGCAGTTAGCAGCTCTTCAGAAAAGAATGGTAAGTATGTGGAGCCCAGAACACCAAAAAATATTGCAATTTGGGGGGACACGATCTAGTTTTCCAGTGCCAAATAACTCCCCAAATGCCGGTAACAGACCTCTCTCAGAGTGCCTCATCTCGAGCCAATAAAATCCTGCTGTGCTTTCCTTCAATTACTTTAAGCACATCCTTAGATTTCAGCAATATGATAGCTGGGAACCTGAGCCCTGGCTAACGCTGCCCTTGGCCACATCCCTTTATTAATTCATCCCAGGAGCCAGGATTGAGCTGTGCTGAGAAGAGACGACGCTATTGTGTCCCCCCTGGCAAAAGGCAAGACAAGCGCAGGCACTTCAAACACAGAGATACACTTGTCCTGCCATTCAAAGAGAGCTGTTTGCCTGCTGCCCGAACTGCAGCGTCCCATAACACTGCATACAAAAACTCTGGAGCGGCAATCATTTTTAAGTGCAATTTTATTGCGGAAAGGCCTGAGTCCGCACTGTTGTCTCTTTACAAATGTCTGCTAATACACACTCCTGTCACAGACTGACAGGAGCTGCTATTTTACTTCCAGCAGTTAGGGTAGACCTCAGGAGAATAGTGATCTCTCAATGGACAGCCACAGCAGGGCCATTTCAAGACCTCACTGCATTTTAAAGGTGTTATTTGTCCACACAGACATATAAATCACCAGGGAACATCTTTTCTGAAGGATGAGCTGGTCTGTAGGATTTCTGGATAATTCCAAGTGAATGAGGGCATGGTACATCTTGCCAGACAGCTAATTTAAGTGACCCTTTCACAATTATATTTCATAATAAAGGGACAGAAATTTTTCAAAGATCTTAAGCCATTGTTATAAAACCAATTTAATATAAGTGAATATATCTTAATATCTTAATAAATGTTGCTCCCAATAGTTTATTTTAATGTAGCTGAACTATTAAAATAAGGCATTCTTTTCTTTTTTGTTTTTGGAGGGCAAGAAAACGTATAACAGAAATGTATTGTTATTGTGGTATCCTATAGCAACAACAGCAATCTCCTTGCCTTCAGAAGAACTTCCTTTCTTTGCAGAGTTTGAATTTGTTTACAATAAGCATGTATTAAAGAAGATACTTTGAGATGTTCTTATCAGAATAAAGAGGGCTATATTTCTCCTTGAGAATCTCAATACAATAAGTTCTTGAACTAGATACTACGTAAAAAATTTAGCTCATTGCTGAACTTTAATCTCCATAGCTGGACAACTGAAATTCTGCTTTTTGCATATCAATTAGATTTAGTTCTCATCATTCTACCTTATGGTGTCAACATTCACAGATGGTTACTCCAGGGATGGATGCATTTCAGTAACAGTTTGAAATGCCCCTGGGTAATAAAAAGTGTAAATGATTGCTGCGCCTTTGAAATAATGCAATCAGAGTGTTAGTGGCTGATAGGGTACAGCTGTGGACAAAGTCCACATTTGCTATTAGCATCCTGTCTGCACTGTGCATTAAAGAAATTTTAAAATATGTTACCTGAAGACAAAAAAAAATAATAAACGTCATTCACTACACTGGACTTTAAAACCACGGCGTGTTTTTAAAATTCACATTTCAGAGTAAGAAAAGCAAAAAGGTTAATTTCACAGATGCTCATCTTTCTGCCTAATTGCAGAAACAATATGGGGTAAAATGCTTGAATTAGAGGAGAACCTGAAATGAGATCATTTTAATTGGATACAGGATGAAGCAGGAGGTTTATCCACAATGCATCAGTATGCATGTTATTTAGTATTTGATTAAGTTGACTCAAAGTACCAGGCTATCCTAGACTGTGTACAGGATATCAAAGACTTTTCCCACTTTTAGAAAACGTAAAATCTACTTTTATAGAAAAGATTTCATGCATATAAGACAGTACCTAAACAAGTATTGGGTTATAAGCAGTATAGACAATAAGTAAACCACAAAAATTTGGGCAAAGGAAAGAACAGGAGCTATATTCATTGGGAATGCTTGGTGGAGAAGGTAGTTCTTATGAGAAGTTAAGGCAGAACTGCTTTAATGAGACCAGTAAAGTAACAGATTGAATATGAATGTGGCAGACAAGAAAACAAGTTGCCTCAAGTTCAGGACTCACATAGAGGAATGGGGAGCACTGAATGTCAGACTGAGGATCTTGACCTTGACCTTGACCTGACAAGCCTAAGGAGGCTGCTGGCAAAAGGAAGGATTTATGCAATGTTTAAAGAACTGATCTAACAGTGGTAAGATAAGAGCAGTAATCCTTAACCCAGGGTACACATCAGAATCACCTGCAAAACCTTTGTACACTAGAACTTGCCTTTATTTTTTGAGATTTTTCAAATCACTCCAGAGATCATGATTGTAATGGAGATCAGAGGGTGTATGTTTAAGAAATATTCAAGTAATCCTGGTGTGATTTCTGGCTATGAACCATTAGGTGAAGTTTAAAAAAAAAAAGCAAAACAAAGCCAAAAAGAATTTTTTTTAATCCTCTTAGAATATGATGATATCCCAATGAGAATCTGGTCTGTGATCATAGCAATGAAAATGAAGAAGGAAAAGCTGTCAAAGAAGAGTTCATGGTATTAAACCTAAGTAAATGGGAGAGTTTCAGTGACTGACAAAATTAGGGGAATGTTAGTAATTGTGGGACATGAAGCCACTGAGTTATCATTCAACTGGCAAATGTGTCTACCAAGAAATAGTTATGTGAGAGGTCAGGGGCAGAAACATGCCTCCTTGGCTAAAATACTGGAAAAACTTATGAAAATGAGTGAAAAAGAAGAGCAGAGGCAAAGGACTTAAGTCAAGCCCCTCTTCACAGAGTGGGGAGATACAGAGCATTTGGGGGCCCTTTGAGGAAGAGAGGTAAGAGGAGAATGAGAATAGTGCCATGGAAGCCCCAGGGTAGAAAGTAATTAAAAAGCATTACATGTAAAATATTGAAAATATTTGCAATAGGTCCAAAATACTGAAAAAAAATTATTGACTTGTTTAAAATAAGGTACACAATGACCTTAAAGAAGCCCATTAAAACATCTTAGAGATGGGGCACTTGGGTGGCTCAGTTGGTTAAGTGTCCAGCTCTTGATTTCGGCTCAGGTCACGATCTCATGGTTTTTGAGTTCCAGCCTTGCATCAGGCTCTGTGCTGACAGCACGGAGCCTGCTTGGGATTCTCTCTCTCTCTCTCTCTCTCTCTCTCTCTCTCTCTCTCTCCCAAAAATAAACAAATAAACATTTAAAAAAATCTTAGAATTGGGTGAGTCTTGAATCCACCCTCTGATGTCAAGTATTGGGAACCTGATAAACCTCTTAATTGATTTAAGGTTTTTTAATTTCCTCTTTTGCCAGGGGGGCCTTGCTGACTAACTTGCTAGGAGCAGTTTTCCTACTGAACCTCTTGAACATAACTGAACAATCCTCTCAGATCCAGATGAGCAACCAAATCTAACCAGTTGTGGCTGTGTATTTCTTTGACTATGTTATTACTATATTAAGTAGGTTTGATTTCTTTGAATAAACAAATAAATAGTAGGTTATGTTATACACCTATAGATATAACTCCTTAAATAGGAGAACTTATTCTCACAAGCTCATATCTCTGTCTTCTCTGTGCTGGACCCTAGCAGTCATGTTTATACACACAAACCGGTCTCTGTGGCTACAGCAGAATAGACCAGCTTTGAACACATAACCCCAGGTACACCAATCAATTTCACCCTCCCTAGCAGGTGGATTTGGGATTTAAAAACACTTATCTCTGCTAACTGCTTAAACTGAAGACATGTAATCTCAGGAACCATGGAGCATCCATCTTCCACCATGGCCATTGGGAAAAAGAAAAAGGAAAACCAGAGGCAGGGAAGAAAGACGTGAAACAGTGCAGGCAGAGGCAGGGATGCCCTCCACCCCTCAGAGTCTACTTGGATATTCCTCACTCCGTGACTCAGTGCACTCTCAGTTCTTTCAGGCTCTGCTCCTCTTCTTTCTTTCTCTGCTCCTTTCTCCTGTGTCTCACAAACTCCCAGAGAGTGGATCTGATCAAGTTTGATTAGTCATCACCCAATATGAAGTAACCATAATGTACAGTTACCAAGCCCAGGGATGTCTGGGAACTTGGCCTCCCATTCATCTAGTCTTACAATAAATATTGTACAACTTACTATGTTTGGGTTGGCATATGCATTTCTCCAAATCAATAAAAATGAAAAATGTGCTTTAAGCAAAGCTGTACCATAATCCAATAATCATACTGTATACAAGTAATTAATGAGCTGTACCTGGTGAGCAGGCAGGCGGGCAGCCAGAGGTTCCAGAAGAGTCAGAAGGGCTGTCAGGGCAAAAAGACTGCCTAAGAAAGAAGGTGAATGGCTGTCCACTGGTGGAATCTGTGCAACTTCTGTGAGTGGCAGCTGTACGGCTGTGTGAGGTGCTCTGGGGGGAGCGGGACCCTGTACTTCTGTCTCAAAACACGCTACACCATCACCTGCCTTGTGCAGGTATTTCCAGTCATTTATATCAAGGCAATCTTATTATCTTTAAGCAACTGTGTCTCATACCACATTCCAACAACGTCACCATCATCTGTTTTGATGTCTACACAGAAGACAAGCCAGTAGACCCTACATGTTTAGGAGTATTTGCTGAAGCACAAAGACTTACCAGAATTGCTGAGAAGCACAATATAGCTTATATTAAGATGACAAGGAAGGGCTACAATTATATGAGTCAGTGAATTTACCAGGAATCTTGCCAGCCTTCTTGACCTATGGAAAGGGTTCTAACTCTTTAGAATACTATCTCTGAACAACAGCCTGCATATCTTATCTATTTCATAAAATAGCAAAGTACCTCTGCTCTAGCAGGATATGGGAGTGTCACACACTTACTGCTGTCACAGACCAACCCAAGACACCTAAGTCAGGCTCTGCAGACCTGCACTGCATTACTGGTGCCATTACTGGTGCCATTTCTGGTGCATTACTGGTGCATTACTGGTGCATTACTGGTGCCATTTCCATCACTACTCCTCAAAGTTATGTAGCACAGCAGGCCTGGAAATTACCATGGAAAAGCAACAATGTGAATTCAGTGATGTTAACAAGCAATGTATTTGTACAGCTAAAGAGAAGCATCATACCTGGGTGTCCTTTCAGATTATCATTTTCTCTGCTAAGCCCCCAAGCCCAGTTCTTGCAATCCCTACCTTTATCGACATGCCTCTCAAAAATTGATTGGGCATCTCCTAGGATCTTCCTGTTTGTACACAGCAAAGCCAGAATAAACTCTCCAGGTCAGGAAGAAAGCTTTTTTTTTTTTCTCCCTAGATAAAACCTTCAGAGAAGCTAAAATGACCTACTAGGACTATCAGGGAAATCCCAAACTGGTTATTTATTCTTCTTTTTTCTTTTTCTTTAAATGTTCACTTATTCATTTTTGAGAGAGAGAGAGAGCAGGAGTAGAGGGCAGAGAGAGAGAGAGAGAGAGAGAGAGAGAGGGAGAGAGAACCCCAGGTAGGCTCTGCGCTGTTAGCACAGAGCCCAATATGGGGCCCAAACCCACGAACCATGAGATCATGGCTGGAACCGAAATCAGACGCTTAATGCACTGAGCCACCCAGGAACCCTGGATACTTACTCTGCTTACAGTTACATGACCAAAATTCTCCCAAGCCAGGTAGGGTCAATGTTTTGCCTTTACTCTTGTTTTGCATGCTTTTAACTTTGACGCCAGTCTTCTTTTTCCTGATTCACTTAAAACATCTTAAAGCCCCAACTTTATTGTTCACAACTCCAGCTTACTTTCTGGAAGTGCTTCTTTGACAAAGCATACACATTTTGTGGTATGAAACGATATGTATCTCTTGACCTCAGAAAAAACAGGTTTTGGGGCACCTGGGTGGTTCAGTTGGTTCAGAGTCCGATTTCGGCTCAGGTTGTTATCTCATTATTTGGCGGTTCGAGCTCTGCTTCGTCGGGCTCTGCACTGACACCACAAAGCCTGCCTCAGATACTGTCTCCCTCCCTCTCTTCCCCTCCCCCGCTCGCGCTCCCTCCATCTCTCTCTCTCTCTCTCTCACTCAAAAATAAATAAACACTTAAAAAAATGATTTCTCAGAGGCAAGGGAAACAAAAGCAAAAATGAACTATTGGGACCTCATCAAAATAAAAGCTTCTGCACAGTGAAGGAAACCATCATCAACACTAAAAGGCAACCAACAGAATGGGAGAAGATATTTGCAAACAACATATCATACAAAGGGTTAGTATCCAAAATCTATAAAGAACTTATCAAACCCAACACCCAAAAAACAAATAATGCAGTGAAGAAATGGGCAAAAGACATACTTCTCCAAAGAAGACATCCAGATGGCCAACCGACACATGAAAAAATGCTCAACATCACTCATCATCCGGGAAACACAAATCAGAACCACAATGAGATACCACCTGACACCTGTCAGAATGGCTAACATGAACAACTCAGGCAACAACAGATGTTGGCGAGGATGTGGAGAAAGAGGATCTCTTTTGCACTGCTGGTGGGGATGCAAACTGGTGCAGTCACTCTGGAAAACAGTATGGAGGCTCCTCAAAAAAATTAAAAATAGAACGACCCTACGACCCAGCAATTGCACTACTAGGCATTTATCCAAGGGATACAAGTATGCTGTTTCGAAGGGGCACATGCACCCCAGTGTTTACAGCAGCACTATCGACAATAGCCAAAGTATGGAAAGAGCCCAAATGTCCACCGATGGATGAATGGATAAAGATGTGGGGTGTGTGTGTGTGTGTGTGTGTGTATAATGGAGTATTACTCGGCAATCAAAAAAATGCAATCTTGCCATTTGCAACTACGTGGATGGAACTGGAGGGTATTATGCTAAGCGAAATTAGAGAAAGACAAATATCATATGACTTCACTCATATGAGGACTTTAAGACACAGAACTGATGAACATAAGGGAAGGGAAGCAAAAATAATATAAAAACAGGGAGGAGACAAAACAGAAGAGACTCTTAAATATGGAGAACAAACAGAGGGTTACTGGAGGGGTTGTGGGAGGGGGGACGGGCTAAATGGGTAAGGGGCACTAAGGAATCTACTCCTGAAATCATTGTTGCACTATATGCTAACTAATTTGGATGTAAAATACAAAAATAAGATTAAAAAACATTTTTAAATGATTTCTCCTATACTACATATTGAAATATATATAAGGACAGATTAAGTTGTGACTTATGTAACTTATTAATAAAGGTACATGAATTTTAACATACAAGAACATATAGATGTATAATGCTATCATTTATAAGAGAGCAGCCCATCACCACACAGTGGTGGCCAAAAACATTTATCAATGGCCGAAACCCAAAAATGTTTCCAATATTACCCAAGATCTATATTTAATACATGTTTATGAGCCAGATGACCAGGCTATACACAAATGGTCTGGCCCAGGCAGTTGAGCACCAGGAGACAGAATGCAACACAGTAGTAACCATGGCATGCTTGCAAATGACCAATTATTCATTTCGCATTAGATAATACCTGTTTCACATCTTTACAATTACAGAATTAAGTCTTAGTACATTAAATTTTATCATTTTTAGAAAAATAATGGTAATCTCTGAAAGCTCCCAGAGGAAGGCTGTATGGTGATATGGAGGAGTTGCACCGGGCAAGTGCCTGCCTGCCAAGAGACTTTAACAGGGAGCTTAACTTGGTGAATCTGACATAATTCTGGTCACGAGCCGGGGACTAGGAAACTCGATCCCACTCCAGACTCATTCAGGCTCATGGATGCTCTCACATGTGAATTAAATCCCCAGGAGACTGATACACAAAACCAGAATAGACATTTATCTTACAATAAAAAATTCTGTAACTACCAAGAGGTCAGAGAAGGACATCAGTAGGAAAATCACATTCTCTCCAGCAACCAGTTAACCAGGCACCAGTTGGAGAAGCATGGAATCAACATCAAAATGAGACATGCCTGATTCAAATGTAACTCCATCAGGCCCTGGAAAAGCAGTTTGTGTGTCTCCACAGCACAAGCCTGTCGGCAGCGCTGACCACTATGCAGGCCAGGCAGGGTGCCCGCCCCTGCTCGGTGCGCACTGCCAACCTCTGCTTCTCGGGTTCTCTTTGTTCTCTGCTTCCCATTTTAAAACAACCCTACCTCTGACTGCTACAGTCTTGATATAGTATTAAGACTTCTTTTCTTAAGACTGTAGACAAAGCTTGCTGACCTGGAGCCATTCTGTCTCTGAGATTTTTCCTTCTCTACTCTAGCCCTTTAATTGTTCATGTTATTCCCTACTTCTCAGGGCAGAGCAAGCACTTCACCATCACACCCAGGTACTTACTGCCCACTTTCACTGAGTTATTGTGCACCTATGCATGTTTCTAGAAAACCTGAAAAAGCTTTTTAAAAATGATCACCATAGAGACTCTAAAGAGAGTAAGCCTTGAAGCAGATGTTAAAACACAGAACAAAGAAATGGAGTGAGCAGCGAGGTGAACAACCAACTTGAATGATTTTAATCACAAGTCACTTACTTTTAAAGAGCATAGAAATTCTTCTTGGTAAATCTTAACTACCCGGACACTGGAAATTTAGCTGTCTGATAATTAATCAAATATCCAAATGGTGGCTAAGGAAAACAAAAGAAACCATCACCCCACTGTCCTTTCTATGAAATGACACCTGTGGATTTCAGAATTCAGAATTCTCCGGAGGTGTTCCTGGGAACCTCCCAACCAGCTTGCTGTCCAGTGCCCCTCTGCCTTGGCCTCTCTGAAGTGCTGGTCTCTGGTTTCTCGAAACACTTCCTGTGTTGGTCTCCATTTGTCTGCTCTTCTGGTCCCGTTCACAGCTCTCACAGCTCTCCCACCACACGGCTCTGGCTCTCCCTGCAGCCTCTGCCTCTGCCTGCCCTGAACGACTGTGATCCCCAGGACTCCACCAGCACTCTCGTCCTTCTTCCTGTACTTTCATCTCATTCGCTCCATGACTTCAGGAATGACTTACATACATGATTTGAAGCCACATATCACATAGCCCAAGTAAGACACGTGTGATTGGTTCCTCATTGTTAATTTTCTTGCTTTTTATCATTAGTCAGTCTTGAGATTCAGAAGTGCATTTGCACCAGCCCATCACCACAGAGTAAAATCTTTATCAATGGCCAACAATGTTTCCAATATTACCCAAGACCTATTTCATACCTCCACTCTGACATCTCACAGTTCCCTTAAATTGTGTTCAAAACATTTTTTTTCTTTGGTCTCAAATTTCTCTCCTGCGTTCTCTATTTCAGTATATGGCCTCTCCATCCACCTGTTTTCCCAAGTTGATAATCTAGAAGCCATCGTGATTGTGGGGTACTTTGGCCAATATGTAAGAGTGATTGTGTGTAACTAACAGTAATTGTCAACAAAAATATCAAGAGAAAATTGCAAAGCTACTTGCTAAATAAGCCTGACAAATGACTGTTAACTAACACAGATAGTATATTAGGAAGAGTGAAAGGGAATAATGAATGGGTTATGTGTGACCTCTATTTGCATGTGTGTGTCACTTGTAATTAAAATATGGAAAATTTATTAATTCTAGTTTTCCCACTCAACATTAAGTTCTATGAGGGTAGGACCCATGCTTGTTTTGCTTATCTCTATATGGCGAGCACCTTGTACAGTGCTTCACCTATAGTAGGTGCTTAGTAAATGCTTGACGGTTACATAGTTGCTAACACATTAGCTCACATTAACTGAAAACACAATTGAGTTCTGCTCTGGTTTTGAAAACAATGGAGTTCTGCTTTGGTTTTTCTATCAAAATCAAAGCAGACTCAGAGAACACCAATAGACCATGATGAGGGAACAAAATACAAACTAGAACACACATGCACCCCCACCCAGGTGGGATATGTCTGACATTCCTCAGATACTCCTTGCTGCCCAAGGACAAAGGAAAGGACAGAAAACAAATGGTTAAACAGATAAGAGTCTCCATCAGTTTACCAATATCTTAGTAAATTACAAGAAAAAGGCAATCTCATCAATAGTCTAATCTCTGGTAAACTGTAGACCAAGAAGAGGAACTTCTTTGAAAACATTCCACACAAACACCACAGAAGGAAAAGCTGACTCTGTACTCTCTATGACTAAATCTGACAACTCAGACCAGGTAAAGGTGAATAGGATATGAACAATTTATTCACGAGGATGAGGGTGTCTATAAATGAATTATCGTGATCTATAAGTACACAAAAAATAGAAACCTGTTGTCTTCTGGCGCTTTGTCCTACGCCTTTCTCCTTAAAGCCCTGCACTTGTAGACATAATATGATAGGAAAAGATAGGATTCAATAGTCAGAGAGGGAAAGATTAGGACCTGAGGTCCCTGAGTAGGGAAAAACACATATTTTGGAACAATGCTGGTAGTGTCTGACACAGCAAAGCCCCTCAGGTGTAAGGTTCCTCTTAAGAATGTAACAGATACCACCTACTTCCCCTCAGGTTTCCCTCAGGAATTTGACAAAAGATCTAACTGAAAATAAGTAGTAGACCAGAAAACGTCTGACGCTCAAGGACTGGTATGGCCGGCCATACACCACCCCCAATACGATGGAATTGAGCCGATCAGGAATGATCGCACCTAGAGCTCCCAAGCCAATAAGGGTAGAACCTGAGAAGGAACAAGAGGGAAGGGAAGGGAGGTGGGGACCAAAACCTTGTAAAACAAAGGCCCTTGCCTATAGCCACAGGTCCCCTCTCTGAAAGAGAGTTTTCATACTATTCTTCCTTTCTGATCTTATACTCTAATAAACTTCTGCCTGCTGCTCATTTTGTGTCCATCTCTTCATTCTTCAAAGCGGCAAGACAATGAACCCTGAGTTTTGAAGTAAAAAAAATCCTGCAACAATAATATTCACTCCAGTATTAAGCCAAACAAAAAACTCACTGTCCCCAGCCCCTCAAATCTACCTGATCATCAAATTCTATCAGCCTGGTCCTCAAAGATCCAGCCCAAAAACTGCTTTCTTGGTGTAGTTACTGGCTTTTTGTGCTTCCATTACACATTATCTGAGTATCTTGCAAATTATCATGTAGTATAATAATTTTAGCATCTCTCTCTTCCTTCCCTCTTCTAAGACCAGGGACTAATTAAAGATTTTCAGGATCTCCTGTGTAATAAGTGGGCTCAACATAGTACCTTGTAACTTAATTGGTACTCAGAAATCACTGTCTTTAAAAGAAAGAAGAAATGAGATTTGGGAACATAGACAGGATTTTTATAGCCAAAGTGAATCCTTTCTTTTCTTCCCTATTTTGTATCTCTCCATGGCCTTTTCCTCGGCCATTTTTTGTCATTTCAACACCAAGCACTACAATATGCAGAAATAACATACACATGGTGGCACTGATTAAAATATTGACAAGAATTAAAGAATACTGCTTTCAGGAAAACTCAGGTCTCCCTCTATGTCCATGCATATTACTGAACCATCAGGAGGCAGCTAACTCTTTTCCTAGGTAAAAGATGTTGACACGGGCCCCCACCCCATACTAACTAATGCATCTTTCCATTCCCATCTTTCCATTAAAAAACATTTTTTTTTTAATTTATGGCCTAGTATTGGATATAAAAGAAGAGGGCTTTGAGATGACTGATAATGTAGTTTGGCCTCTCTCTTAGGGGAGTGGGGTGCAGGTATCAGAAAGGTGAGGGAAAGAAAGGGATTCTGAGTAGTTTGGATTAATATTTGATCTTTAATCTTTATGAAAGAAATAAGAGCTTAGCTTATTAAATAAAAGGCTTCGGTAGATGATAGATTTTTTTTTTACAGTTATGAAAATAAATAGAAATTAACCTGCCTTGATTAATGCAAGCAATTACCAAGTACTATTACCACAAGTGGATTAATTTCACTATGTGACATCTCCCGGTGATTCTTCACTTGGACCAGAAGAAGCCAGGGGCTATTTGACAAAGGTTTCCTGTATCTAAGAAGGTACATTTTGCTGGTTTAAACCACAGTTTTTGGCATTCACGTCTACTACAGATTTATACCCTTATATATATTCTTTCTAGCTTAGCAAAAATGTTTTGGTGACAGGGAAAGAAGAATATTAGATTTTCCTAGCAAAAGAGCCATTGGTCTATTGTGATATGCTAATAGTCAACCTGGAAAGAATCATTTATGACTCAAACGTCTATATACGCAATTCAACTACTGTGGATTCAGTGATGGTCACAATTTATTTATATTTGCAATAATACAAGATTCAAGAACTAATTGTATTAGCCGAAAATTATCTTTAAGACCTCAGGATAGGGAAGATGTTCTTTTTAGGGGGAGAAGGAGACTTTCTTTAAGACACAAAAATACATAGGGACACCTGGGTGGCTCAGTCGGTTGAGTGTCTGACTTCAGCTCAGGTCATGATCTTACAGTTCATGGGTTCGAGCCCTGCATCGGGCTCTGTGCTGACAGCTCAGAGCCTGGAGCCTGCTTCGGATACTGTGTCTCCCTCTCTCTCTGCCCCTAACCCACTTGTATTCTGTCTCTGTCTCTCTCAAAAATAAATAAACATTAAAAAAAATTTTTTTAAGACACAAAAATACATAAAGGAAAAAATTGATAAATTTACTTACATTAATTAAAGTTAGGAATTTTATCAAAGGACATCAGAAAAAGAATGAAAAGAAAAAACAAGCCCCTGTGTAGGAAAAGATAATTGCAGGAGCCTGGGTGGTTCAGTCAGTTAAGCATCAGACTTTAGCTCGGGTCATGATCTCGCAGTTTGGGTCATGATCTCGCAGTTTGGGTCATGATCTTACAGTTTGTTAGTTTGAGCCTCATGTCAGGTTCTGTTCTGACAGCTTTGTGCTGACAGCTCGGAGCCTGGAGCCTGCTTTGGATTCTGTGTCTCCCTTGCTCTCTGCCCCTCCCCCACTCACGCTCTGTCTCTGTCTCTCAAAAATGAATAAACATTAAAAAAAAAAAAAAGATATTTGCAACACATAAATGATAAAGAACTAGAATCCTGACTATATATAAAGAATTCCTATATCCCAGTATAAAAGACAGATAACCTAATATTTTAAAGGGCTAAAACCTTAGATAGGCATTTCATAAAATAGGAAATTCAAATACACATTTGAAAAGTTGTTCAATCTCAGTAATCAGGGAAATGCAAATTAGAATTACAACGGGCTATCATTCTATACCCAGCAGATTGGCAAAACTTTAAAATTTGACAATATCCAATAATGTAAGAATTCTCATACACTGCTGGGAGGTATATAAAATGGTACCATCACTTTGGAAAACATGATGAGGTTGAAGATAGGCATACACTATGCCACAGAAATTACACTTGTAGAAATTCACAAACTTGTATATGAGATTATATGTGCAAACTATTCATAGCAGCACTCTTCATTATAGCCCAAAGAATTAAAGTAACCCCAAAATCCACCAACCAAAGAGTAGATAAATAGGACAATGGAGTACTATATAGTAATTAAATAAAACAACCACTGTTGCATGCAATGACCAGGAGAATATCACAAAAAATGTTAAACAAAATGATATGGTATGAAAGAACATATACAATATGATTCCATTCGTGTAAAGTTCAAAACCAGACAAAAACTAAACCACATGTGGTAAAACTATTTAAAAAAAAAAAGACAATTATTATGATAAAATTATGGATTACCTGGAGTGGGGAGAGTTGCAATGGAGGAGGGGCACAAAGGCAGATTCTGGGGTCCTCATAATATTCTATTCCCTTTGCCTAGGTCGTGGCTACACAGAGTGGCTTTATGTTATGTGTTTAAACTGTGCTTCCTATTTGTGTGCTTTTTCTGTACAGAAGGGCATATTTCACAGTTTAAGCAACTTTTTAAAAAGGTTATACAGACAGGTAAGACTAGATGTTCTGGAAACTGGATGGGAGGAAACAAAGGACAAACAAAAAATATCATCAGTAGAGAACAACTGCCATGAAGAAATATAAGGCAGGAAAAGGGCAAGGGGTTGAGGGGAGAGAACTGTTTATAGCCTACAAAATCAGCATCTCCACAGCTACAAATGGAGTGCTGTTGTGGACACAAAAAGGCAATGCAAATTGAACGCACAATGAAATTTCAAATTGTACCGCATGCAAGATTTCATAAAATCCATAAAAGATGGTTCCAGTGATACCCAAAGTCCCTGATAGATAAGTATCTGGAAGTGTTAGCCAGTTAGCCACTGAAGAAAATAAAATTTAAAACACAGTCTATATTTTGGATGCTTCATAAGAAAATTTTAATGATAACATATTTTTTAAAGCCTTGGAAAAGTTAACGAAGTCTTAAAATTTAATGTGAGATCCGAAGATCTGAGATGTGAAGTTAAGGCTGTGTGTCATAAATACCAATAAGCCATTCATTTTTAATTTGAAGAATTCGTTATTTTTATCGACATTTCCATATGTTTGTCTATTTCAAGGAAGAATTCCAATCAGTCCTTTTTCTTTTCCTGCTTATTTACACTATGAAGTGTTGGTCCCAATTTTTAAGTGAACTGATTTTATTTTTTCTGTAGGTAGCTGTTCTCAGGTAACAAAGGTCCTGAAAATGCATTAAATTTTAAGCCCTCACACTCACACCTTTCTGTTTAATATATTAGAATATTAAAATTCCACATGGTTCAGCCCATCATTTTTGAGCTACAAAAAGGCAGTTTATATGATTTGTCCTAACATGCGACCTCTGCAGTCTAAGCTGTGTCCTGTTTATGACACAGTCCTGCCTTATAGTGCTTGAAGAGCTGGACATTATGTAGAAAAGGTATGTTTTGCATAATAACTTTTCCTCTCTATTTAAAAGGAACCCACTATCTTCTGTTCAGCAAACTCAAAACACTGATGAGGATGATATTATTTTTAAACTAGACTATGATTGAATCCGTACACTGAACAAATATTTGTTGATCACATACCATGCACTAGCACCTAGAGAGACAAAAACAAGACAAGGATCATGGACTCATGAAGCTTACCAACAACAGGAGGGAGAAAAAGGTAAGAAAACCAACATGTTCAGGACATGTGTATGGCAAGTATTATTGAAGTCTGTCCAAAGCAGGAGGTATCTAAATCAGATTTCTCACTGGGCATTACAAATACAGGATTTTGTTCTGAGATACCATTTCATACATTTTTAGCTTACAACCAAAAACACAACAAATTGGCCAAAAGCAGATATCTGGACAAAATAAGTCAGAAATGTTAATTCCTAATACGATATGAATGAGATAATAATAACTTGAATAATTCCATCTTCTTAATTTTAAGTTGGACACTTATAAAACAGCAGTGTAAGATCAAAACACTGTCTTGTTTGAATTATAAATTTTCACTTTAAAACGGCAGATGGAGCGCCTTATGTTCACAGATGGAAAGCCAAGGGCTCAGAAAAGGTAACCACTCAGCCAAAGGCAAAGAAGCAAAACAGAGAACCATGGTTCTGAACTTTTATCCCCTCCAAAGGTAAGAGAGACTTTGAATTTCAAAGACTTTTACAGAAATAGAAGGTAACTAATGTAAATTTCTCTAATGTGTTTTCCTTTTAAGGAAACATATACATTCTAAGAAAGATTTCAGTGACACTGAAAAATTTTGAGTTTCCAGTTAGTGAATTTAAGTCACTACATTTCCTCTGCTGTATAACATAGTGATGATGTGGTTGCAAACATCTTTTTTCTCAGTTCTGCTCTCTCCAATGCCAAAACTATACACACTCAAGCATGTAACCCTGTAAGAATGAGGAAATATATGGGAATTGTATTCATTCAAAGAAACTAATACCCAAGATTTTGCTTATTTGTAGACCTAGTTCTTATAAACATTGAATCCAATAGATAGTCTGCCTAAAAAATAAAGATCCTCTTAAACTATGGCACTTCTTTCAATGGAAGCAGTGACATACAGTTTGATAAGGCAACAGATATGCACACCAAAACCACCTGACAGGAAAGGAATTTTAAATGGTTAAACAACATGAGGGTTGTTCACCCTTATTAATAATTTAAAAATTCAAAATACTATGTATGGCATACCATGTAGAGGTTTGTATGTATGTACTATGTATGTACTATGTATGGCATACCAGTAGAGGTTTGGGGAAAGAAGGCATAGATTTCTGTTTCTTTTCTTTTTTAATGTTTTATTATTTATTTCTGAGGGGGTGGGGGGCAGAGAGAGAGGGAGACAGAGGATCTGAAGGAGGCTTTCTACTGACAGCAGAGAGCCCAAAGCGGGGCTCAAACTCGCAAACTGTGAAATTATGACCTGCGCCAAACTGTAAGATCATGACCTGAGCAGAAGTCAGATGCTCAACCAACTGAGCCATCCAGGTGCCCCTAGATTTCTGTTTCTTATGTGTAACAGGTCAATAACACTTATGACTGCAATTCCAGCATTTTTCATAATTTATGTTTCTGATCACATGTTTGTTCCTGTTAATACATCCTCAGAGTAATAACAGACTTCACAAGGTCATGCCTAGGAAGATTTCCCATAAGAAGTGAAAGTACCATGAAATGCTTCTTGGAAATCTGAGGGCCTTTTGACTTGATTTACCAGATATTTCTTGGTGAAATTATGCATCTTACCAATGGAAGAATATTTTCTCTACCCTCAAATTAAATATTCAAACTTTATATGATCATTCTTGGAGCTGCTTTGTACTCAGCCATTTAGTCAAAATTGAGTGCTTATGAATGAGATCAAAAATTTTCATAAAAAAGTAACAGCATCCTATCACAGCTGACAGACTTCCCATTTGCATCTCCCCATCTTCCCTTTTCCCTTGAGTCTATTCTTTTTCACTAAGCTATTCAGTCTAAACAGACTACAAACAAGGATACATAGCAAAAGTAGTGGCAACAATAGAGGAATAATGGTCTAAACATCGCAATATGGAAGAAAAAAAAGAGACTATGCCACTGTCTCTGGAGTCTTAGGTTAAAGGATGTGGGAGAGAATGAGCAATGTCTCCTACAAAGGGCTGCAGGAGAATACACGTAAGGCCAAGAAAAGGAGATGGAAAGAATATTCCAGGAAGAGATTAAGGCACAAAAAAGTTTGCTTACCATGGAGAAGGGTAGGTAGAGAATAAGGGGGTGTGCAGAGTAAGAGAAGGGGTAAGCAGAAAGAGACTTGGCTGAAGGAGGGGACACAGGGAGGGCTTTAAGAAGGTAAGAATAGGGGCGCCTGGGTGGCGCAGTCGGTTAAGCCTCCGACTTCAGCCAGGTCATGATCTTGCGGTCCGTGAGTTCAAGCCCCGCGTCAGGCTCTGGGCTGATGGCTCAGAGCCTGGAGCCTGTTTCCGATTCTGTGTCTTCCTCTCTCTCTGCCCCTCCCCCATTCATGCTCTGTCTCTCTCTGTCCCAAAAATAAATAAACGTTGAAAAAAAAATTAAAAAAAAGAGAAGGTAAGAATAAGAGAAAAGAGGAATAAAGGATATTCAGATCAATTTTATTACAGTCTTACATGTAGTCTTTCTTTTATTAGGCCACAGAGAGGCATATAAATCTGTTATATTCTTGACTTTCAGTCATTTAAAAAATATTATATCCTTATAAATTTCTCTGCCATGTGAAAGGAAAAAAA
Source organism: Herpailurus yagouaroundi (assembly GCF_014898765.1). NCBI lineage: Eukaryota > Metazoa > Chordata > Mammalia > Carnivora > Felidae > Herpailurus > Herpailurus yagouaroundi. The sequence goes on from NW_024412407.1 coordinate 17,404,142, forward strand.
AAAAAAAAACTCCATCTTTGCCATAACAGGAAGAAAGCCAGTGAACCAAGTAACTCATTGTAAGTATAAACACTTAGCATTGTTTTGAACGTGAAAAAAAGAAAAGCTTTCATTTAACGGTTTTTCATCATCTCGAGAAAGAATTCATCCACCATTTATTTTCAGGGAAACATGATGCTGCTTGGAAGAAGCCCAGAGGATCCTGCTGTTAAATCAAGACCCATGCAGGAAAAAAAAATTACCCACTCCACAATAACATGGCATGTAACACAAAGGCAGTGGTGCTTCTCCAGCAGGGAAGGGCCCCTTCAACACAGGGACTCCCACCGGCTGACTTAATTACAGTGCAGCAAGGCAATCCGCTACAAAGAGTGCAACCCAAAGGAGGACTGCTAAGATCTGTCCCAAGTACTGGGACAGATGGTTCTGCTGCTTTTCATCTGGTAGGATATCTTCTAGAAAAATCTGAAAAATGGATATATGCCAGCTAGTTTTCCACTACCAATATTTTTTTAAAGCCTACCATATGCTACTATAAAAATAATCCTTAACTTGAGAATCAATCAGCAAGTATTTACTGGGCCATGACTCTGTGTAAAGGGAGAGGAAAAGGTCTAAAGCAGCTTACCATCTAGTTTAGGGACAGGGATTAAACTCTGATTTAATTTAAGAGGTTTTGATTTTTTTTTTCATCATGCTGCACACAAAAAGAAAAAAGAAGAGCCCATAAAAGCACTGCCTTAAAATCTGTAAAACGACAACAAACACAAATTCACAGAAACAGCATGAATCTACATTAGAAAACTTAGCCTCAAACACAGATGGTGCAATAATATCTAATCCAGCAGGCAAAGGTAACACTGTTGTTAAAAGCAGTCACTTGGGGCGCCTGGGTGGCGCAGTCGGTTAAGCGTCCGACTTCAGCCAGGTCACGATCTCGCGGTCCGTGAGTTCGAGCCCCGCGTCAGGCTCTGGGCTGATGGCTTGGAGCCTGGAGCCTGTTTCCGATTCTGTGTCTCCCTTTCTCTCTGCCCCTCCCCCGTTCATGCTCTGTCTCTCTCTGTCCCAAAAATAAATAAAAACGTTGAAAAAAAAAATTAAAAAAAAAAAAAAAAGCAGTCACTTTACAGCAACTACAGGGCATATGGCAGATTAGCTCCCTCAATTATGTAGTTGTCATATAGTTTCTAAGTAAGAGCACTGAGCACATTCTCCAGTACAAAGTTTTCAAGCAAACAGAAATTGTGGGGCACCTGGGTAGCTCAGTCACTTAAGCATCAGACTTCAGCTCAGATCATGATCTTGCGGTTCATGGGTTCGAGCCTGGCGTTGGGGTCCATGCTGACAGCTCAGAGCCTGGAGCTTGCTTCAGATTCAGTGTCTCCCTCTCTCTGCCCCTCGCCTGCTCACTGTCTAATGATAGAACTGCCTCTCTGTGTGTCTCTCTTTCTCTCTCAAAAGTAAATAAACATTAAAAAATTAAAAAAAAAAAAAAAAGAAAACAAATTGCACTACACACTTACTAAGGAAAGACCAAGCTATTACTGCTATGCTGTTATATAAAATGAATACACATGCAGCTTTTCTGAATGCAGAAAATTCTACCTTCCTGGTCCCTTTAAAGTCTATGAATTAATAAAAATCACAAAATCCTTCATTCTTTTTGTTTTTTAAAGCAGGCTCTATGCCCAGCCTGGAGTCCAACATGGGGCTTGAATTCACAACCATGAGATGGAGACCTGAGCTGAGATCAAGAGTCAGACGCTTAACTGACCAAGCCACCAGGTGTCCCATAAAATCCTACATTCTTATGTGTGAACATACAATAATACCATCTAAGAAATTTAGTTAACTTATAATTTCCATAGCATGTATCTATACATATATAAATATGCACATATCTTCATATTTAATACTCATAAAAATTTTATGAACTAAAAAAGCACAGGTCAATTAGTTTGAATAAATGTATGTAAAGCACTTAGAGAACTCCTTGACACACAGGCAGCACTATGGAAGCCCAAGCTATCATTCCTACCATTACAGTATTATTATTGTTGTTGATATTAGTATTAGTATTATTATTTATTATTATTACTTAAGAATGCAAGTTTTGAAGTCATACTGCCTGACTCAAATTTTGGTTCTGTCATGAGACAAGTTAATCTATCTGCGTCTCAATTTTTCTCATTCATATAATGCAAGTAATAATAAAAACATATACTTCACAAGCTATTGAGAGTGAAATAAGAAGTATGAAGTATTTAGCACAAGACTCCGTGCACGGTAGATGGCAAACACAATTTAGTGATTTTTACAGCTTAAATGTTTGGCCTTGGTCTCCGAGCCAGGAAATAGGGAATCTGAATTAAAACCCGAGTCTCCTGATAAAGTTTAGAGCACTTTCTACAGCCACACTGCTAGAAAACATCAAAAGAGGCCATTTAATTGAATAGATACAAGTACTATTATCATACAGTAACAAAAAGTAGCATTGGTTGCATTGTGTACTGGGTAACACTGAGTACCAAAGGCTTTCTAGTTTGTACGATAATCCAGTCAGATACCCTGGTAGGACATACACCACCAAACACACTAGGTTCTTCTCTTTCTGCTAGGACATTTTCCTTCTTGAAAAGTATAGAAAAAGTATACAAGCAATGAATCACTACAATAAATATTTGATAGTATTACTTCAGGTCGCAAAAGCAAAATAACTTGTCAGTAAAGTGACCAGCTTTAAAATACTGAGTATTCAATGAAAACCACAGTCTTCATAAACCTAAACAGTGCTTGCTCTAGGTCCGTGTATCAATGGCCACTTTTGGACCCATAAGCAAAGCTGATAATAATGCTCCTAAATAAAGAACTGGGGTATGTTTAGCAAAGAACTACCTCCTTCATTTCTTAAGAATGTTCAACCCAGGCACAGAGTGGTCCAAGTCAGTATGGCTGGACTTGCTTCTAGAGAGATGATGGTTCACAGCAAGACTATCAGCCTGAGGGTCTGGAGGAGGAGGAAAGGGGGATCTGGAGAAAGGGAAGCAAGGGGTGACTAGTTACTCCCTTTTCTCTATTCGGTTTTCCTCCATTCTCAAAATTCACTCAAAAATTCGTCTATTCATCAAAATGGCAAGTTCAGTGCTTGGTGATATAAAGTTGAATACAATACAAAGAATCTAGTATAGAAAACAGATACAAAAATCAAGAGTCACAGAACAAGGGAACATTATAGTTCCCTGGGGTTTTACAGGACAATACAGAAAGACCTCAGCTAACTAGCTAACCAGAACATATACTTTCAGCAAGGATTATGCCAGGTGCTCCTGTATATACTATCTCATTCAAAAATCAGTATCAGTCCTATTTACGGTTCCTGTTCAGTAGATAAAGAAATGGAGGCTTCAAGACGTAAGAGGTAGAACTCAGAATGAAATGGAGGCCCTCTTAATCCAAGTCCTGGGCTCTCTGTAAGGCACTATGATTGATGCTTCTCTACCTCCTCTACTTTCTCATTCTTGATTTTCCTTTCTCCTTTGTTTTTTTCTCTAGAAAGGCAAGAGAGTGTCAGCATCTAAATCAGAAGTCAAACTCAAATGTCAATAGGGAACTGACAGATGATGTAAATGAGGAAAATAGACAGAGGATATGGACGACATGGAATGGGGAGGGCTGTGGCAAAGTGGAGTTTCATGCCCTTTCTGAAGGGCAGGTGGGCCCGGGGTTTTGTAAAATCTTCCAATTTTTTGAGAGAGTTCTGCAATCCAGTCTTGTTATATGACTCTCATTTTTTTTAAAATGAAGCTCCCTAAATCAAATGCTTCCTAATCACTGGGCTGCATTGTGCCTATCAGATAACGGTTTGCAATCTCTGCTCTAGATGACAGGTGGCCGATCTGACTGGCATTGCTCTCCGTCACTGTGGTATTTCACCAGTAGAGTTTAGAGTTTAACAACCAAGCAATCATTGCAAAGCAAGCCAATGGACGGTGCAACTGTTGCTACCAGGATTTTATCCTAACTCTGCAGTATTAATGCGGCAGGCACGTTCAGTGACAGAACTGCAGTTATGAGAACAATTTCGACATCATCTGTTCCAAAATCCATCAAGTGCCTGACTCACTTCCTGGACCCCCCCTTAGCAAGTAGCTTTTTGGCTTCTGTTAAAACATCTCCATTAGCCAACAGGGAAGTCTCTCTCTTCAGAAGGCCTGCTAATTTTCACTCTACTCTTAGTCTCCCCATATGGAAGGTCCTTCTTCATATTAAGGTGAACTCTGTATTGTAACTGCCACCCGTTTGTTCCTGGATCATTATACCTAGAGCACAAATATCCCAGGAGTAGATGGATTCACATTTACCATCACAGCCTCGACAGTGTTTCATGAGGCTAGTACACTTGCCTCCTTGCCCTTCAAGACTATGGAACAATCTACAATGCAAGTGAGTCAACAAAGATCCACAGCAGAGGGAAAGAGAAGTGTTCTTTCTACGAGCCATGTTTGTTTGTTTGTTTGTTTGCTATAATTCCAGTTTAAGGATATATTTATGCCCTTGTCTCCATGTTCCTCATCTAGAATTTACACATTGTGTCCTATAAATAATTTTTTTTAAATCTTTAGTTTAAAAGATACATCCATTTTGATAACTAGATGGGGTTGGCTTCACAGAATATTGAGAGTGTATATGGTTAGTTTAATTTCATAGGAAGAAAATGATTTAACATTTTAGCTTTTAAGTGAAAACTAAGAAATATGGCTATACACCCAATGTGTGTCATGAAATGGAGCCAACTTAAATTCAGTAAATTACATCATAGAGCATAATAACTATAGGATGATGCTTGTTTATCTACCAAAGTCATGAATCCTTTCCAAATGTTAAAGGCTTTTGGCACACACATTTTTAAATCCTTTTTTAAACAGAGCATCAAAATTGAAGTCCACAAGATTTTGAAAATTCAAAAATATGGAGTAGTTCATCTCCTAAATTTAATTGTGAAATTTCCTCCTCCTTCATTTTCATATCTCCTTACCATATGATTTCTTTATATTCTTAACTCCTTATTAAAAACAAAACCAAAAGCCGGGCACCATCCTAATTTCTTGTTCTTTTGCTCTCACATCCAATTAATTAGCAAGTCTTTCAACATCCTGAATCAGATCATTCCGCCCTCTCCCTGGGTAGATTCTCCCCAGTCCAGGCCACCGCCATCTAATATGGGAACTGGTGCCACAGCCTCCTAACGTAGCTCATTCTGTCCACAGTCTGCAAGGAAGAGCGAGAGTGATCTTTTTAAAACATTTATCAGATCACATCACTCCAGTGGCTGCCTGTTATGCTTAAAATAAAATTCAGGTTTCTTGCCAGGGCTCAAAGGCCTGGTTGCCCTCCACCTCCCCATCCGAGGCTTTCTAACATCCCCTTCCCCAACTTCCCTCCCTCCCAGCTTTCAGAGGCTCTAGGTGGAAGGCAGTAGTGGCACCCTGAGGGGAGAAGCAGTGTTTGAAATACGTGAGAATGTTTTCTGTTTGCATTTCTTTTCTTTGTATTTACTTAAGTGGAGATACAATTGACAAACAACAATGTATTAGTCTGGGGTGTACAACATAATGAGTTGATATATGTACATATTGCAAATGATTACTACAATGAGTTTAGTTAACATCCATCATATGGTTACAAAGTTTTTTCTTGTGATGAGAAGAACTTTTAAGATCTACTCTCTTACCGACTTTCAAATATGCCATATAGGACTGTTAACTATAGCCACCGTGTGGTCTAGTGAGTGCGTTTTTGTAATCACAGTGACTTGGGAGGGGGCACTACTGGCATGTAGTAGGCAGGCCAGAGATGTTAAACATCACGCAACACAAGCACGGTTCTGCACGACAAAGGATCACTGTACCCAAATGCCAGGAGTATCGCTGCCATCTTCACAAACACCAAGCTCATTCCCACATCAAGGTCTTTACATTTGCAGGTACTCAGCCCAACACACTGTGAAATCTTTTCCCAGCTTGCTCTTTCTCACGTGTGGGACAGGACGTCATCTCCTTTGAAGATGGACCAGCCCTCATTTCTAAAGTAGACTACCAGCATTCCTGACAGTCTTTTTATTTTTTCTTTTACCCTGCTTTATTTACTTTTTAGCACATATCACTATGCAAAATTTACTTATTTATTTATTTACTCTTTTATTGCTTTTCTCCCCCTCTGGTGTGTTAACCCCCTGAGAGAATTTGTACCCTGAGAAAATTTGTAATTTTCTGTGCAATGAATAAATGTCTACAATAACTTTTCTTATTTAGAATTAGGAATGAACAAAACTTCATTTTGAGGTACAGTGGCACTGACCCACCATTCCACGGCACAGAGAGGTAACAGTAAATTTTTAATGCTCCAAGTCACCAATTACCTCTTTCACAGAATGTAAAAGGGGGGGAGGGGTTTATGGGCACCATATTTCTCTAAACCTCACAGTAAATGTGCTACTTCTGACTAACATGGTCAGTAGAGCAGGGGAGAAGTACTTCCAAGGGCAAAAGTAAATATGTGGGTGGTAGTCCCTTTACTTTGATGGGAACAACTCCCAAATCCACCAGAAGAGAGAATGAGAATCACCTTTTGTTAAAAGTGCTCACAAAATATATTTTCAAGACTCAAAAGAGTTGAAAAATAATGTAACGTTACAAAATTATTTTTTAAACACAGTTTAGGAGCACTAAATCTAATGTTCAAACCAGGTCTATGAAATGAACTAAGGGAGAAGGGATAAGCGGGGATATGTAGGATTACATTTAGATTTTATAATATGAATTTATGAAATGTGTAGAAGCATTATTTAATTAAACATATAGAAGTCTGTTAAAGAAGAAAATATAATTTGATTCCTGTCATGTTCCCCACATACATGACCTATATTTGGATAGGGTCTAGAGTAGGAGATACTAAACGCTAAGTGCTTTTCTTTGATAAGAGATATTTGGGGACTGGTATACAATGACCTAGGATTTGTGTGAGATTGTTGGGCCCAAGTGCTGTGTGCATTTTATATTCTTTTTTTTTTTTAATTTTTTTTTAACGTTTATTTATTTTTGAGACAGAGAGAGACACAGCATGAACGGGGGAGGGGCAGAGAGAGAGGGAGACACAGAATTGGAAGCAGGCTCCAGGCTCTGAGCCATCAGCCCAGAGCCCGACACGGGGCTCGAACTCGCGGACCGCGAGATCGTGACCTGAGCTGAAGTCGGACGCTTAACCGACTACATTTTATATTCTAATAAGAGTGCCAGATGCCATTCTCAAAGCTCATAGCAATTCATGCCCCCATAAGCAATGTAGGAGAATGCTCACACTTCCACACCCTTTCCAACGCTGTACATGATCAGTATTTTAAACTCTTGTTAAGTTGGGGGCACCTGGGTGGCTCAGTCGGTTGGGCGTCCGACTTCGGCTCCGGTCATGATCTCATGGTCCATGAGTTCGAGCCCCGCGTCGGGCTCTGTGCTGACAGCTCAGAGCCTGGAGCCTGTTTCAGATTCTGTGTCTCCCTCTCTCTCTGACCTTCCCCCCATTCATGCTCTGTCTCAAAAATGAATAAACATTAAAAAAAAAAATTAACTCTTCTTAAGTTGATTGGTGAAAAAGTGAAAACTCACTATTCTTTTTTTATAGGTCTATTTATTTATTTTGAGAGAGAGAGAGAGAGTAAGCAGGGAAGGGGCGGAGAGAGAGAGAGAGGGAGAGAGAGAGAGAAAATCCCAAGCAGGCTCAGCATACCCAGTGTGGGTTTCCATCTCACAACACTAAGATCATGACCTCAGCTGAAATCAATAGGCTATGACTTAACCCACTGAGCCACCAGGCGTCTCAAAAAAAACTCACTATTATTAATCTGCATTCATGGACTACTATGATCATGCATGTTTTCAGATGTTTATTGATTATTTGCAAATCCTCCTGTTTGTCTATTTAGTCTTTGTCCTTTTTTCCACTGTATCATTGTTTTCAGTTGACCTGTAGGAACTATACTTTAGGGATAATAATCTTTGTAAATCATCCACACTGCTTTATTTTCTTTCCAGTCTGCTGCTTGTTTTTTACTTTTGTTTACAATGTCTATCACATTTTTTTTTAAATTTTTTTTTTAACGTTTTTATTTATTTTTTTGGGACAGAGAGAGACAGAGCATGAACGGGGGAGGGGCATAGAGAGAGGGAGACACAGAATCAGAAACAGGGTCCAGGCTCTGAGCCATCAGCCCAGAGCCCGACGCGGGGCTCGAACTCACGGACCGCAAGATCGTGACCTGGCTGAAGTCGGACGCTTAACCGACTGCGCCACCCAGGCACCCCTATCACATTTTTTTTTTAAATCTCTATGTAACCAAATGTGTCAGTCCTGTCTTTTGTTTCCAAGTTTCAAATCTTGCTTAGGAATATTTCCCCCACACTGACACTTATTAAGTGTTCTCAGGAATTTTCTCCTAATTAGAGTTCATTTGATCCATTAAATGATCCATTGAATCCTCAAAATTCTAGAGTAAGGTTAATGGAGGGAGGGGATAAATGAAGATAAAAAAGAAAAGTATTGGGGCACCTGGGTGGCTCAGTTGGTTAGACGTTTAGCTTAGGTCATGATCTCACGGTTGGTGGGTTCAAGTCCCGCATCTGGCTCTGTGCTGACAGCTCGGAGCATGAGGCCTGCTTCAGATTCTTTGTCTCCCTCTCTCTCTGCTCCTCCCCCACTTGCACTCTATCTATCTGTCTCTCTCTTGCTCTCAAAAATATTAAAAAAAAAAAAATGAAGAAGAAGAAGAAAAGAAAAGAAAAAGAAAGAAAGAAAAGAAAAGGATTTGGGTAGAAAAAGGGACTGGAGAAATCTTATTTTGTAATGTTAAAGAGGGAGTTTCCATATAATGCTGCATTGCTGAACTTTTCTTCTTCATATAGTTAATATTACGAAAGGGAAAAGGTCAAATATTGTGACTTGAAAATGTAATTAAGCTATAAACATAAGAGAAAATTATTGGTTTAAAACTATTGGAACAAAAGTAATACTATGAATTTTTCAACTTAAGAGGAACAATTACATTTTTCATAATACTATAAATGGAATCATGTAAAATGATAATAAGTTAATTCCTACTTAAGTAATACTTCACCTGACGCTTTCCATAAAAGTTTTAAATTTTATGGTATTATGATGTCATTTATACCTAAGTAGACCAGTGAACTGGGAAGTAGTCTACAAGTTTGTTTTTCCAACAACTGTCATGAGAAGAAAATAACCAAAGGAAGAATTTTCAGAGCTTCAGGTAGTAAGATATTCCAGATGCTTAAGTTAGAAATATGCATGTGCTTGCCCAAAAACCAAAAAGGGATTCAAACTTATATCTTTGATACTTTATGAAAAGCCCTTAAATAATATTTTTCTCCCAAGTGACTTCTTAAGAATTAGAGCACAGATCCCATTAAGTTTTCTAGTAACATCTAATTAGACAATTTAGTTCCTTTTCTGGAGCTTGCCTGCTTTGCTTATAAAAATGTATGCAAAGTCTAGGACAACCACAACCAAACACTTGGCATCCTTCTCCTTAACACTTACTGGTGAGATAGAAATGGTGTGATCTGCCCTCATTCACTTGTTGTTTCCTTGTAAACGTTGAAAGCCTATCAAAGCAAAGAGTCAATGAGAGCAAAGAAGACTTCCTAAAACCGATGGGTTCTAAAGAAGAGAAAAATAGGAAGAAGTATTCCACCAGCTATTAAGAATGTTATTATAGGGGCACCTGGGTGACTCAGTCAGTTGGGCATCCGACTTTGGCTCAGGTCATGATCTCACAGCTCGTCAGATTGAACCCTGCATCGGGCTCCATGCTGACAGCTCTCTCATTCATTCTCTCTCAAAATAAATAAATAAACTTAAAAAAAACACACAATGTATCAACATAAAAGTAATAAGTCAACCAAATTAAAATTATGAAGTTCTCCTCATCAAAGACACCCCAGAAACTGTCAAAAGACAAGGCACAAACTAGGAAGAGATTTCCGGCTTATATGACTGAGAAGGCTTAGTCTACACAACACAGATATACTCCTACAAATGGGTAAAAAGAACATAAACAACCCCAATAGAAAAATGGGCAAAAGACATAAAAAAAGTGCTTTCAATAATAAGGAAACATAAATACTTGTAAACATCTAAGAAGATGCTTACCCTCATTAACAATCTCCAAAATGCAAACAAATCTACAATGAGATAACTTTCACATCTACCAGTGAGGCAAATATCCTAAAGTTTAACAGTACAAAGTAATGACCAGGGGATGCCTGGGTGGCTTAGTCGGTTGAACATCCAACTCTTTTTTTTTTTTTTTTAATTTTTTTTTTTGAACGTTTATTTATTTTTGGGACAGAGAGAGACACAGCATGAACGGGGGAGGGGCAGAGAGAGAGGGAGACACAGAATTGGAAACAGGCTCCAGGCTCCGAGCCATCAGCCCAGAGCCCGACGCGGGGCTCAAACTCGCGGACCGCGAGATCGTGACCTGGCTGAAGTCAGACGCTTAACCGACTGCGCCACCCAGGCGCCCCAGAACATCCAACTCTTGATTTCAGTTCAGGTCATGATCCTAGGGTGGTGGGATTGAGCCCCAAGTCTGCTTATGACTCTCTCCCTCCCTCTCTTTCTCTCTCCCTCTCTTTCTCTCAAATAAAAATAAATAAATTAAAATTTAAAAGGTAATGACAAAGATGTGGAGCCAAAGGTGCCTTGCTCCTTGTATATTTTGCCATTTATTTATTTATTTATTTATTTATTTATTTATTTGTTTGTTTATTTTTAAAGTAGGCTTCATACCCAGTGTGGAGCCCAGCATGGAGCCTGAACTCACGGCCCTGAGATCAAGACCCGAACTGAGATCAAGAGTCTGATACTTAACCAACTGAGCCACCCAGGCACCCTTCGTATTTTTCAGAATATTATCTGTGTTGATTCTTTCTAACCTATCATGTCAGTAGGTTTCTTAGAGCAGGTCTGTATTTGCTTCTGACAGATGTCTGCAGGCATGACCAACCTGGAATCATTCTAAATTCTGACTTTAGGACCTTAAGATTTTTTTGGATTCATCCCCTCCATACACATACATTCTGTGTGAACAATCTGCAGTCTATGGTGAGAACCAATTGTGGGGAATATGAAATCTGAGGAAAAAGACCCAATTTTTCATGTAGTCAGGTGATGGAGGTGGGGAAGGACAATATATCCAATTGTCCCTTACACTGAGCATTAAGTCCTTTGGGCCTCAAACTTAGAAGGACATTAGGTTTTTTCTCTCTCCTATTTTCTCTACCCCAAGCAGCCCACAGAAACAATGCTCATTTTTACCTGATTCAGCAAAAGCACTCAAAGCCAAAGTCAGCTTTGATGTACTACTTAGTTCTAAGGGTTTCCGCTTTAATTCAGTTTTAGCCTCTGAGAATCCTTCCGAAATAGCCAATTCACTTGTGCATTTTAAGGGATAGTGTTGTATGTTATCAAGTATCTTTAACTGTTTCCAGCAGAAGGGTTAGTCAGAGGTCCTAGACCACTGTACTGCCAGAACCAAAAACCAAAAATCACAATTTTAAAATATAAACCTGGGTGCCTGGGTGGCTCAATTAACCACCCAACTCTTGATTGGGGTTCAGGTCATGATCTCACAGTTTGTGGAATGGAGCCCCACAACAGACTCAGCACTGGCAGTGTGGAGCCTGCTTGGGTTCTCTCTCTCTCTTTTTCTTTTTCTCCCTTCCCCCATCTCAAAATAAATAAATAAACTTTAAAAATATAAAAAACTAATTATATTATTTTCCTGCTTGGAAATTTTCAAGACTTTTCTCATAGCATTAGAATAGTTTAAGCTCCTGAACCTCCCCATAAGTGACCTGCTCCTGTTCACAAGCTGTAAGAGAGATTGTCCCAGAGGAGAAGCAAAAGGAAGGTTGAACCTGAATCAATGGCAACTGAGAGAAAAGACAACAGGAGGAAAACAGCAATTAAATTTAATTAGCAAAACCCAATGGCAGAGAATGTTCAAGTCCGGTATGGACAGAGCTTAACATATCCAAAGGCTTGACCAACAGATTAGAATCTATGTCAACTTCTCCTGAAACCATTATTACATTATATGTTAACTAACTTGGGTTTAAATAAAATTTAAAACTTTAAACTTTTTTTTTCAACGTTTATTTATTTTTGGGACAGAGAGAGACAGAGCATGAACGGGGGAGGGGCAGAGAGAGAGGGAGACACAGAATCGGAAACAGGCTCCAGGCTCTGAGCCATCAGCCCAGAGCCTGACGCGGGGCTCAAACTCACGGACCTCAAGATCGTGACCTGGCTGAAGTCGGACGCTTAAAATTTAAAACTTTAAAAAAAAAATTTTTTTAAAGGATCTATGTCAAGACTGCAGGACACTAGTGGCTCTCAGAGCTGACAGAGTCAGGAATCCGAGGGGGATGTAAGAGATCAGGACCATGAGGAGCAGCACCAGCCCAATGCCGTGAAGAGACAGTGGGCGCTGAGGGCCCAAACTAACAGGCAATTAGGCAACCTGACCACAATGGCGGTAAAAGACCGGGAAGCTGCCACTCTCAGATTCACAAAAAGCCATGAGGCTAAAACAAACCCTAAAACATACCCCACTGAGCACATACAAACAGCAGATATTTCCAGCCCCCTGATTTGTTAGAGGTACCTTCCTCCAGGGTGGCTGAGCCTGCTGTCACTGGCAGAGCCTTCTCATGGCAGACATCACAGTCAGCACCAAGGCCTTGGCTGGTCGGGACTGACAACCTCATTAGAAGACCTTTCCCCCTCTGGCCCCAAACCATCTCCCCAGGCTCACTCCCCACCTCTTATCTCATTTCAAACACCACCTACTACAGCCACCACAGCTGAGAAGCATCAATCCCTCCAACCTTCCCTCCTTTGCAGGTGGTTTCCATCTTACTGAATGACTCTGCCCTCTCAGCTGCCTGATAAAGCCCTACTTGTTCTTCAATGCCCTCTCACATGTTGCCTCAATCAGGAAGCTTTCCCTGATTCTTTTCAGTTAACTTTGCTGCCCTCCACTTCAGTATCCTATCAAGCACAGCCAACACGTTACTGTTTTTATTGTTATTTTATTATTATCATCATCATCCCCAACACATCCATCATTTATCAGGTGTTTACTATGTGTCAAGGACTCTTTTACATCCCTCACAGGGATTTTTCTTTAACACCCATAGTTAATATCTTTCCCTATTTTACAGAAGAAGAAAGTGAGGTTCATAGAGTTTTAAGTGTTAAGATCACACAGCACTCTGACTCAAAAGCCCATGACCTTGGGGCGCCTGGGTGGCTCAGTCATTTGAGCGTCTGACTTGATTGCAGCTCAGGTCATGATCTTGTAGTTTGTGAGTTCAAGCCCCACTTCAGACTCTGCACTGACCGTGAGGAGCCTGCTTCAGATTCTCTCTCTCTTGCTCTTGCTCTCTCTCTCTCTCTCTCTCTCTCTCTCTCTGCACATCCCCCGCTCTTGCACACATGCTCTCTCTCCCTCAAAATAAAGAAACAAACATTAAAAAAAAGCCCATGACCTTTCCAGTAAAGTATCATAATCACCTTTGTTCATGTCTGTTGCTACCAAGAGTAAATAACTAACTTAAAAATACAGACCATTTCGAGGCACGTAGGTGGCTCTGTAGGTTCAGCACCTGATTCTTGGTTTCAGCTCAGGTCATGGTCTTGCAGTTTGTGGGTTCAAACCCCACATCGGGCTCCGTGCTGACAGTGCAGAGCCTGCTTGGGATTCTCTCTCTTCCTCTCTCTCTACCTCTCCCCTATTCATGTACTCTCTCCCTCTCAAAATAAATAAACTTAAAAAAAATTTTTTTAATACATAGACACTGTGTCTTCCTCATTTTCGTATAACAACCATAATGCTTAGCATACAACTGATCCTCTCTAAATATTTAATACAAACAAACTTCCAATTATAAAATAAGCAAGACATGAGGATACAGCGTGCATCGTACAGTACAGAACATACATAATAATAGGCAACAGCTTCACATGGTAACAGATAGTGGCCAGATTTATCATGGTAATCATTTCACCATGTATATAAATGTTAAATCACCTGAACCTATACAATACTGTATGCCAACTATACTTCAATTAAAAAAATTTTAATATGTAGGGGTGCCTGGGTGGCTCAGTCGGCTAAGCATTTGACTTCAGCTCAGCTCATGATCTCTCGATGTGTGAGCTCGAGCCCCGCATCGGGCTCTGTGCCGACAGCTCAGAGCCTGGAGCCTGCTTCGGATTCTGTGTCTCCCTCTCTCTCTGCCCCTCCCCTGATCACGCTCTGTCTCCTTCTGTCTCTCAAAAATGAATAAACATTAAATAAATTTTTAATATACAAATGAATGAAATAATGACTAGCATCCATTCCAGTGCCTCAGAAAGTAGGATATCAACCATAACACAGAATCTATAAAACAATGTTGAAATTGTCTTTCTGTCACCTTCAACTGGGATCTACTGGATGGTTCATAAGGTCTAGAATAAGAGACAGAGAATAAAAGAAAGTTAAAGATTCAGGTACAAGGAACCAGAAAAGTCAGCACAGTGTCTCTTTAGTGAACTGGTTTAATCAATCAAACAAATGGCTATTTTTACACTTGATCTTAGCCAAAAGGCAGAGACATGATACAAATGGTTATTTTTAAAACAGTGGTCTAATCCAACCTCTTTTCAAAATAATTGGCTACCCGGGGCACCTGGCTGACTCAGTGTGTAGAGCATGTGACTCTTGATCTTGGGGTTTTGAGTTCGAGCCCCACATTGGGTGTAGAGATTACTTAAATAAATATTCTTTAAAAAGAAAATAAAATACCTGAATAACTTTATCATTTTTTTTCCAGCCTCAATCAATGCAATACCATAAATATCTATTAAATACTTGCTATGGAGGAGAGTTTTAAAAAAGGATGCGTCACATCTCAGGAGCTACCAGTTCAATTTAAACTCCTTTTCCCAAAAAGAAGTTAAGTCTTACTTGAAAGTATGCACAGATTATCTCAATGTGGGGAAAAAGAGCATTGTGACTCCTTTGCTCCAAATCCTTCTCAAGTTTCCCCATCTCACTGAGACCAAAAGGCATAGTCCTGGTAATAACCTAAAAGCTGATTCATCATTTAACCCCCATTCCCTCTCTGCCTCGTTTACTATTCACCCCCCTCACTCAATCCCAGCCAGTCAGGTGGCCTCTTTGCCATCTCTCTCAAGGAGCCTCGCTCTGACCACACTATTGGAAATAGTAACATTTTCCCACTTCAAAGCCTATCTCCCTCTTCTCTGCTCTTTCTCTCTACCACTTAGGACCATCTAACATTCTATTTTACTTACTCATTTTGTTTATTGTCCCCACACTACCCTCTCCTTGTCTCCCTCCATCACCAAGATTTCTGTTGGAATTGTTCTCTGGTGTATCCTCAGCATCCAGTTCTATGCCTAACACATAGAAGGTGCTAAATATATCATTATTGTAGGGAAGAATGAATGAACCATTGTTTAGCTTTATGCAATGATCTGCTCACAGTATTTACTCTGGTGTCCATTTTCTGTATTTCTAAATCACATGGGTATCACAAATTAAAATACAACTTAAGGGGTGCCTGGGTGGCTCAGTGGGTTAAGTGCCTGACTCTTGATTTTGGCTCAGGTCACGCATGGCTCATAAGATTGAGCCCCCCAATGAGCTCCACACTCCACGCTCTCAGCATGGAGCCTGCTTGGGATGCTCTCTCTCCCTCTCTCTCTGCCCCTTCCCTGCTTACTCACCCTCATTCCCTCTCTCTCAAAATAAATAAACTTTTTTTAAAAATGCAACTTAAAATTTTTTCACTTCAAACTGATCAAAGATGACAAAAACCTCATGGGTATAAAGTTCTTTTAATTGTCTTTCCCTGAAATGTCTTACTGTGACCATTGTCTAAAAATATAATTGTGGGGGCGCCTGGGTGGCGCAGTCGGTTAAGCGTCCGACTTCAGCCAGGTCACGATCTCACGGTCCGTGAGTTCGAGCCCCGCGTCAGGCTCTGGGCTGATGGTTCAGAGCCTGGAGCCTGTTTCTGATTCTGTGTCTCCCTCTCTCTCTGCCCCTCCCCCATTCATGCTCTGTCTCTCTCTGTCCCAAAAAATAAATAAACGTTGAAAAAAAATTTTTTTAAAAATTAAATAAAAATAAAAAATAAAAAATAAAAATATAATTGTGGATTTGAGATCTTGGTCTCAATTCTAGCAAATAATAGCTCATATTATCCCAAACACTTCAAAGTTACTTGCAAAGGTATTGTATTTATTTTGCTACAATGAAAAAAAAAAGCACATATAACGGTAACTACAGTAATTAAGACAGACACCCTGAGGTCTCTTAGGGTTCTAGTTCTAAATTATTTTGTGTGTGTGTGTGTGTGTGTGTGTGTGTGTATGCCCATGTGTTCTCCCCTCTTTGAAGGAGGTGGACCTTTTTCTTTTTTTTTTTTTTTTTTTTTTTGGGGGGGAGAGAGAGAGAGAGAGAGGCTCCAAGAAGGCTCTACATTCATCGCAGAACCCAACGCAGGGCTCAGTCCCACAACCCTGGATAATGCCTGAGCCAAAATCAAGAGTCAGAGGCTCAATGAATGACTGGGTTACCCAGGTGCCCCTAAATTATTTTAAAATATTAACTAAAAGAAGATCATTAAGCCATAGTTAATTCTGAATTACCAACACTACTTAAGAACCGGTATCATATCTTTTTTAATTTTTTTTAACGTTTATTTATTTTTGAGACAGAGAGAGATAGAGCATGAACGGGGGAGGGTCAGAGAGAGGGAGACACAGAATCTGAAACAGGCTCCAGGTTCTGAGCGGTCAGCAAAGAGCCCAACGCGGGGCTCGAACTCACGGACCCCGAGATCATGACCTGAGCCGAAGTCGGCCGATTAATCGACTGAGCCACCCAGGTGCCCCTAATGTTTGTCTATTTTTGAGAGAGGGGGAGACAGAGTGCCAGAGGGGGAGGAGCAGAGAGGGAGTGACACAGAATCCGAAGCAGGCTCCAAGCTGTCAGCACAGAGCCCAATGCGGGGCTCAAACCCACAAACTGTGAGATCCTGGCCAGGCCGAAGTCAGACACTTAACCGAATGAGCCACCCAGGAGTCCCCAGTATCAATTTTTTTTTAAATAATCCAAAAAGCCAACAATTCAAAAGGTATTCAGAATTGGTTTCCAAGTGCAATATACCCCTTTCTTCCCCTCTGTAATGGTTGCTTTTCCTTCCTAATTATGTTTACTTGAGGTTTTGGGTTTAAAAGCTCTGCACACATACGCCAGCATTAGCAGAAAGCAAGCCACATTGTGATTTAAAGCGGGAAAAAATGGTTGTATATGCCAAAAAGATAATGTGCAAGATGACAGTATCTTCAGCTCAACAACAGAAGTCATGTCCAGTCCTGTCTCCATATAGTTACCTCACACAGAGGTCAACTTAAAAAAAAAAAATCTCCTAAAACCTTCTAGAGAATGGCACTCAGTAAGGCTTATCAACAACACACATCCGTTATAATATAAACCTTTTTCAATTTCAAAAAGTGATGGATAAGGCCTCTTCAGCAGTGGCATTTGATTCCACATTAGTCTGCAGTATGCAAGAGAAAAACAAAGACCCGTCATTCTGAACCTTCCATTACAGACCCACGCCAAACTGCAACAAACATTCTTAAGGAAATTGCTGTCACCGGGTACTTCCCATAAATGTAAACAGGTTTCTTATTTTCAATTCTAATTTTAAAGACAGAAACACACCAGTTAAATATTACATTTTAGAAGAGTGCTTTTTCTCCATAAAATACTGTTTGAAAACAGTGAGCATGTATAACCAAAAGAACAATTGGAAATAACCCCAGGGGTGCCTGGGTGGCTCAGTCCGTTAAGCATCCTTTTGATTTCAGTTCAGGTCATGATCTCATGGTTCGTAAAACTGAGCCCAATGTCAGGCTCTGCGCTGACAGTGTGGAGCCTGCCTGAGATCCTGTCTCCCTCTCTCTCTTTCCCTCCCCCCACTCTCTCTCTCTCTCTCTCTCTCAAAATAAATAAATAAACGTTAATAATTAAAAAAAGAACCCCAGAAGTTAAAGATCAATCAAAGCAATTCTTTTTTAATTCTCTATTTATAAACTTGTAAAGTTTGCATTAGCAACTGCAAACAGAATAAAGCAAAAAAACAGATTCAACAAAGAAGACTTTTTTAAAAATTTTTTTTAATGTTTTTTATTTATTTTTGAGACAGAGAGAGACAGATCATGAACAGGGGAGGGCCAGAGAGAGAGGGAGACACAGAATCGGAAGCAGGCTCCAGGCTCTAAGCCATCAGCCCAGAGCCCGACGCAGGGCTCGAACTCATGGACCGCGAGATCGTGACCTGAGCTGAAGTCGGACGCTCAACCGACTGAGCCACCCAGGCGCCCCAAAGAAGACAACTTTTAAAGTAAACTTTAAAGAACCCTAGAGTATATAAAAATAAACACAGTCTCATTTAACATACATTTCTGTCCAACGCAGTCAAGTTTTTGATGATATCTGTTGGTTTTCTGAAAGGCTTTACAGTGTTTTAGTTTTTTGTTTTTAATTATTTTACTGTTTATTCATTTTTGAGAGACACAGAGAAGAGCGTGAGTGGGGGAGGGGCAGAGAGAGAGGAAGACACAGAACCTGAAGCAGGTTCCAGGTTCTGTGCTGTTAGCACAGAGCCCGACACGGGGCTTGAACTCACAGACGCAAGATCATGACCTGAGCTGAAGTCAGACACTTAATTGACTGAGCCATCCAGGTGCCCCTACAGTGTTTTAGTTTTCAGAAACTGGAGAAGTAAAAAGACTGTGCAATTAAGGTTTACATATTAGCTCATAACTTCCCAGCTTTTCTTACAGAACACTTCTATTCCTATAGTCATTTAGTCCTAGAGTTGGAAGTTTCTAGGAGAGGTTCTCAGCCCTAACTGTACCTATAAGGGGAGATAGGTTAACAAAACAAAGCCCCGGCTTCACCCCCAAAGACTCTGAACTGCCCAGGGGGGAAGCCGGAGTGGGATCATGGGGTCAAGGCAGCAGTATTTTTGTAAATCACCCAGATGACCCTAATGAGTAGTCCGTATAGAAAGTCACTGATTCTGACCCAACTCTTCCAAAAGAAGATCCCAGAGAGCATATTTAGGCTTTGCTTACACACTTCCTATGCTGAGACCCAAAATCTCATCCAAAACTCTAAAGATAATATAGTACTTTATAAACGGTCACTTTTCAAATATGAATGGCTATACTTACAAGGCATGGTGACCCATCATTTCCCCTAACAACCACAAACAGAGTTCTATGATCTTTGCGCTTGTACCCCTTCCTCAAAATCCCTTCTTCCACAGGATGGGCCCTTCATCATTCAGGTCCAGGCTCAACCATCACCTCCTAGAGAGGCTTTCCTGATCACACCATCCCTAGCCAGTCTCCATCTCTTCACTTGTGGCATTTCTCACATCCTGACTGTGTGTGTTTGTGGACTCTCTCCCAGGTCTGAAACATAAGCTCCATTCAGGCACCTCCATCTTGTCTGTCTTGCTCAACACTGTATCTTCACCATGTGGCATAGTGCCCAACATAGTAGCCACTCAATACAAACTTTTGAATGGATAACTGAAACACAACAACAGGCATGGACAATCTAAAGCAAAACAAAAATTCACATTGCTACCTAATGAAAACAGTTGACAGTGCAGATACAAAATACTGAACTAAGTGTAAATGATAAAATATATCACTGTGTGTGTGTGTACAAAAACAAATACTCTAGAGGCTATAGACCCCCCCCAAAATGTAACCATATAGCTTCAAACTATACAAAGTTTCATGGAGATTACCCCAAATTTACAGATGTAGTCACCTTAAATTCTTTATTATGCATGTTTCCTATTGAAAAATCAAGCAAAACATAAATCAAAATTAAGATAAACTTTTGATATACTTTGAAAACATTCCAAATATTCAAAGTCAGAAATACAGCAAAATGCTAAACATTAAACAGAAAAATGTAACCAAGTTGGAAACACTGTTATCTAGTCATGGGAAGAGCATATTAAAAACACATAAACGTATGAAATTACTTGGAACACATGAAATGATAAAATCAAAAAAACTCAGATTGGGTTGGGGGGAAACGTGGAGATCATTCTCCATAAACTCCTTTCTAAGTATGAACCTTCCAGACAGTGTTTCTAGCATGTGGTTGCCTAGCCTTTCCTTAATTTTTTTTGGTGACAGGGAGCTCACTACTTCCTAAAGAAAGCTGCCTCATTCCATTATTGGACACCTGTACTTGTTAGTTCTTGATTTGGGCCCCAAATCTGGCTCCCAGAGACCCACTGGGCCATGGTTCTGCTCTCTGAAGCCAAGTACAGATATGTCAATGAAATAAACTCAATGAATCAGTTCTATAACAATATAGATATGATTAAAGAACTAAAGTGAATCCAGAAGGAAAAGGAGTTTGGGCCAGGTATCAAAGGAAAGGAAAACTGTGAATTATTAAAAATAAATAAATAAATAAATGGACAGAATACAAGTGTGAAAACAAGTGGATTATCCTGGCTACAAGTGAGTGACCAGAGCAAAAATAGGACAAAAAATACCAAAAACAGCTGATGCACATCCCTAAAGGCCAGGTAAACATTACTGTAATTACATAAGATCATTCTGTATTTTGTAAAAAAAAAAAAATTAGAACGAATTTGAAAAGTAAAGGACAGGTAGATAAAATAAGTAGACAAGGTAACTCTAAAACATAGCATCACAGAAATTTAGAGCTGCAAAAAATCATAGAAATTATCTATCCCATCCCCTTAATTTTATAGACAAAATAATTAAATCCCAGAAGGAAAAGGTATCAATTGTCATTCTTCTATTCTTTTTCATTGTAATAAGGAAGAACTCTTTTGCCAAACAATCTCCTGTCTTGTACCCACTGATCCCCATCGTCTTCATGACATGCCAAATATGAGGTGCTGTGGAAGAGCCTAACCAACTATCTCAAAACTCAACTATCACGGGGCAAAGATGGGAGAACATAAAGAGGCCCAATTGTCTGAATCATCTTGGCTTCTCACCAAGACCCAGTATGGACAGGATGCAGTCACACTGCAGGACCAGCTCTTGCTGGCCATGGAACCTAGCCACCTATTATGCTGATATACATAGCTCCATCGTCAGCCAAGAAGACAAGAATCAAAACTGCTGCTAATTCACCCACAAGACTTTCCATCTTTTTCCTTGGTATTATCACACGGGCCTGCCACAGGACAACCCAACAAACACCATCCATTTGTTTTACACACGCCTGCACTTATTTTCTCTCTTTCAGCACCAGAGCCATCCTCAGGGCAGAAGCTGGGCCACCTGCTCCCTCCAAGCCCCCAGAGTCACCCACCCTCCCTGAGATTCTCTGGTTTTCTTCTCTACGCAGTCCAATTTTCTTCACACTTGCAACATCAGTGCCTTAAAAAGGTAGCCCTGCTCTAGAAAAATCTGCATTCTAAAAGGATACAGTATTAAATGAAAGACAGCAGGTTGCAAAGTAATATGTATAAAGTGACCCCATTTTTATAAAAACAAAGGAATAGGAACAACAACCCTGTCAATGGATTTATGTTTAAAGACATTTAAAACAAGTATAAAAGAATACTCATCAAAGTATTAGAAATACAGACAGAATTGGGAGGAGAGAAAGGAGAAACTATTAATTTGTATATGATTTTACCTAACTTGGATTGTTGCCATAAATTGTTGTAATTACAGAATCATAATTCTGAAGGAGCAATCAAACTCTTGTCACCAAAAAAGGAAAGGAAAAAAACTTAAATTCAAAAGGGGCGCCTGGGTGACTCAGTCGATTGAGCATCTGACTCTTGATTTCCGCTCAGGTCATAATCCCAGGGTTGTGGGATCAAGCCCAATGTCAGGCTCCACACTGAGTGTGGAACCTGCTTAGAATTCTCTTTCTACATCTGTCCCGCTCCCTGCTCACATGCTCTCGCTCTCTCTCTCTCTCTCTCTCTCTCTCTCTCAAATAAAAACAAAACAAAACAAAACAAAACAAAACAAAACACTAATGCAATTTCAAGTTTTCAGTCAGAAAGGGGTGTGAGCTGTTTCTCTCAGGCCCCTCTCTAACTGAAGAGGTCAGCAAGGACTGTTTTCCACTTAGGCTGACCTCTGGGCCCTCGCTGTGTCAGCCCAGCTTCTTTGCCCACTGTTTATTAATTTTCAAATCTCCTAATTCAAAATGCAGTCAAACTAACTGGTGAAAACACTGTTAAGTTGTTCATGTCTTCTGTGTTCTGGAAATTAGGTCTGAATGAAATGGTGACTAATTGCACAAATTACTCATTTGTTTCATTAAATTGAGAGTTGAGTACTGGATTGTCTCATGGAACTTATGCCTCCCCTCAAAGAAAAGATGAATTAAAAGGACTCATATGCCTTGGCCATCAACCTTACCCTCTAAAAGTGCTCTACCCCATAGCACCTTCCTTTGTAAATGGAACCACCTTCTACACATCCTAAGAAAATACTCCACTCTATTCTTTCCCGTACCTTCCACATCCAGTCACCCAGCATTGGGTTCCACCCTACACCTCCTGAAGGGCTGTTAGGTGTAACCCCTCCTCACCATCCCTACCGTTCCCGCACAGCTCCAATCCACCCTCTAGAGCCAACGCTGGGACTTTCTAAACCACACTTGTGACGGACGTGTACCACCTTCCCGGGTGGTATGGTGCAGTGAGAAGAAAATGGGCTTCTTCCTAAACCAGGTTTCACCACTTAGTTTGGCAGCCTTGAGAAGAATCCTTAACCTAAAACCTACTTTCCTCTTCTGCATAATTTGAGTAATATCTACCTCATAAAAAGATCGCTGTAAGAATCAGAGATAAGACATGCAAAATGCCTAGTCCTAAATGGAGCTTTGTACATAATTAAACACTTTATTATTTTTGCTATTTTTTATCTGTAAAAATGAGCAGTAAGTCTTCGAATTACTTTGAATATCAAATAAGATATAAGGCACCAAATACAGTTACAAAGTGTTTCTTTTCATTTCCTTTTAATGGTTCCCCATCTTCAAGGCAAAATGTAGCTCCTGCCACTTTCCAATTTCAACTCCTGCCACTTGACTTCACATGTCTTCTCCTTCAGCACAATGAATTATTGTGAGTGCATCTCTTCATGCCTTCCTCTCCTTCAAAGCCATATTTACAGGTACAACATTATGTTTTACAGTACATTTCAACATGCAAGTAGCCATCATATTTTCAAATTTGGAATGCGATGTCCATAAAGTACAACTGTATTTAAGGGAATGATATAGTAGAATATTCACAAACATGCAAATCCAAAAAAATTGCCCAACCATGGTTACCATACATGTTCATACAAGCATAATGAGTGTGATTAAAGATATAACAACTTGCTAAATGATATCTGAGAAATAACTTTGCCAGAGATGAAATTTTGAGTTGAAAGAAAAAGAAGGGTGCAAGTTAGAGCAATTAGGTCAAAAAAAAAAAAA
>NW_024412407.1:17432830-17491840 GCF_014898765.1 Herpailurus yagouaroundi
CCCCCCCCCCCCCAGAAACAATGGACTCTTTCAATCCTCTCTTATCAACAAAGGACCCTAAGATGAAGAAACATTCCTTCCAGCCGCATCCTTCCCGACTTCTGTGTACATGATGAGTGGGCGTTGGGGGTGGGGGGACGGGGGCCGAGCAGGGATGAGGTGACAGGCAACTCACCTCTTTCAGCTGCTCCAGCTCTTGCTTGAGGCTGTCGTACTCTGCCTCCAGCTCGTCATACTGCTGTTTGAGGGTCAGCTTCTCTTCCAGGACCACCAGCCCGTACTCGGCAGCCTGGATCTTCTCGTGGGTCGTCTCCGTGAGCTCCTTGGTCAGCCTCTCTATCTCAGTCTTGTAATGGTCCACAGTCTGCAATACCTCTTCTGCGGCCATAGCCCCGGCGGATGGAGGCAGGAGGGGGGTGTCGGGGTGGGGTGATGGCTGGGAGGCAGGCGGGGGGGAAGGGTGAAGGCGGTGGGGAGGGAAGGGTAAAAATGGAAAAGTGTGGCTGGGTGAACGTGCGGAGCGGAGCGATGCCCTGACTGCTGCTCCCGGCGGCAGCGGCTACACAGCCCGAGAAACTGAGGAGGAATGCAACATGGAGAACGCAGGGAGAGGATCAGGGGCGAGGCGGCAGCCGCTGCCGCATGTGTCCTCTGGGCCGGCCCCTGCGTGCGCTCAGCAGCCGTACGGCATGGCCTGGGCTGCGGCGGCCGCGGACGACGAGGGGCTCCGGATTCTGCTTATTCAGAGGCGCCCGGCCGCCATGTCTCCGGGGCAGCGTCACTGCAGTCTCCCCGGGGCCTGGCGCGCTCCGGCTCGCGTCTCGCTCGCTCGCTCCACCTGCTCCCTCTGGCTGTGCTGCAGCCGGTGCG
The DNA here is from genome assembly GCF_014898765.1 of Herpailurus yagouaroundi. NCBI lineage: Eukaryota > Metazoa > Chordata > Mammalia > Carnivora > Felidae > Herpailurus > Herpailurus yagouaroundi. The sequence continues at coordinate 17,433,701 of NW_024412407.1, forward strand.
GAATGATGCAGTCTCGGGCCCGCTCCCTCCCTTCGCGCCTGGCCCCGGCTCCGAGCAGGGGGCGGGGAGGCGGATGGAGTCAGCGCGGGGGGAGGGAAGGAACCGACGGAAACATCCCGAGGCGCCTCCCGCCGGGCGCGCGGGGCCACCGCCGCTGCCGCCGCCGGCTGCACGGGCGGGGGGAGCGCGGGCCAGAGGCCAAGGCGAAGGCGGCGGGACGCGCGCGGGGGGAGCCTCCTCCCTGCTCGGCTCGCTGCGGGCGGGAGTTCCTCGCACGGCTTTGCCCAGCGGACGCGTAGCCCCCGAGAGTGGCGGGGACGCCCCTGCTCTGCCGCTGCGACGTGAGCGCAAGCTCAGGGACCTGCTCTAAGACCTTCGGCGCCTTCCCCGAAGAAAAGCAAACAGTAACTAACGCGCTCGGGGCCCGCGCATCCTTCTCGCCCCCTGGGCTCGCAGCCTCCGGCACCCAAACCAGCGCTGGGTTCCAGTGCCTGCCAGACGCGCCCCCAGGCGCCCGCTTCCACCACCACCCCCGCCGCCTTCCCTCCCTTCCGCTCTCCAGCTTGGCCTGGTTCACCTCACTCTGTCACCGAATAGCCTTATTACCCCTGCAGAGAGTCTTCGCTAAAGATTGCTTGCCCTGGCACAGGGGTCCTGTGCCCAGTTTGCCTCAAGATCGGCATCTGTTCTGAAAAAGAGATCTGTAATGCAGGCACCCAGTAAGCCTCTGGGTACTATTATTTCATGACTCTACTGATTCTTCAATAAAGCAAAACTGCATGAAATTTCCCTCTATACGGTACCACCGATATACCCTACAATAAACATTTTTAAAATAGTAACAGCTAATAGTTCTTGAGCCCATGTGACAGGCATTCTTCTGAGTATAGTATGTTCATTCTCTCCAGTCCTAATGACAATTCTTGGAGGGTAGCAACCCTTATCCCCAACTTACAAGTGGCAAAAGAAAGGCCTAGGGGAGTTGAGGGATTTGTCCAAATCAGGCAACTCTTAAGTGGTGAAGCCAAAATTTAATCTTAACTCCAGAGCCCTAAACTGGATCATTATGTTGGCCTCACCATTCATTAACAATACAAATCCAACAACTAAATATCATATGCTCTTAAAATGAGCACTTCGAGCAATATGAAGAGTGATGATGAAGAGTCACAAAAAGAGGTGAAGGCAAAGTCAGACTGAAAGACCAAAAGCAGAGAAGAGATGAGCATACAGAACCTACAGAAAAGGGAGGGATAGGAGCAGAAAAGGAGCGATTTCTGTGGAAATGGAAGGGAAGCTGTGGGATCCATAGACCAAAAGTCTAACCAGTTCCTTCCCTCTCTTCTATTGGGTTGCACTTATTAGAGAGCTGCTTCTCAGTGGCCAGGAGGTGTTCAACACACACACACACACACACACACACACACACACACACACACACACTGGCTAGCTTCCCGTTTTAGAAAGCAGGACTCCACTCTCCCCTTCATTGTGTACCTGGTAAACAAAAAAAGGCAGTTGCTGATGGTGTGGGAGGAAGAGCAAACAAAAAACAATGTCTTACAAAGCCTTGACTAATAGCCTGGATGTGATCTTCTCTACCTCAGAAAACACAGAAAAGATTCCTTCCAGATGCTGACAATTACAACAGAATATTCTCTTGTGATAAACTAATCTATAAATAAATAAATAAAGGAGAAAACACTTGAAACATGCAACCAACCATGAATGGCAAGCTGGCAGAGATGTGGGGGTGATCAAGACCACATCATTCCACTTATACTACCTTGAGGTCACACCACAACTGAGAAGACCCTCCCATGTGCTCCTGTAGTGCCCATCCCCTATCACAATGATGAACAATCGATCATGAAGTGCTGAGAGAAAAGAGATGAAAGCTGTAATTGCAGGGAGCTAAACTGCCTCCTTCCCAGAATGCCCTTGGCCTTTCCTCACTCAGCAAAGTATAAGCAGAGCCCTTCCAAAGGAATCATAACACTTGGAGTAGATTGCCTATGATTCCCTTTCCTTTGGGTAGAACTAAGAATGGAGTTTGCCTCTGTGATCTTCCTTCTTCCAAGTTTCCATTGCCACCCATTCCCTATGCTCTGTCCTGCCGCATTTTGCTGATTGATCCACTTTTGTTAATGTATTCAGTCTGACTTCATTGAGATATTACACTATTTTAACACTAAGATTTTGCTTATTACAACTTTGATCCTGTATATGTTGGCATTTACCTTGAAGAAAGTCAACTTATTCCCTTACCCACCATACTCTTCCAGTACTGCACAGTTACCTTTCTCTTTCTTCGTATATATGCCATACATATCATGTAGATATAGATATAGATATAGATATAGATATAGATAGATATAGATATAGATAGATATAACACTGACAAGTATCTAGGAAAGAATTTCTTAAACTGTGCCTGGAACTAGGGCTCCCTCATATTTCTTTATCCTAGTGGGGAACTCCAATTACTCTGATTAATTAGGGAATTTTCTTACTTACAAATATCCAGGAAAATTTATATTTTGTGACTTAGTACCTCAAACCAACCTTTCACCAACTTTACATAAATATTGCTTTCTCTTGCTCTCATTCATTCATTCATTCATTCCTTAAGCAGATATTTATTAAGTACCCATTATGTCCTAGGAACAATAGTTGGCATTGTGAAATCTATGACCAATAAGATGTCAGGGGTCAACAGTCCCTGACTTCATGGAGCTTATGTTCTGGGAGGAATAAACAAACAAACACAAAAAAACAGACCAAAAACAGACAACAACAAAAAAGATAAATTAATACAAAAATTCCAAATTTTGACATTGATAAGCAGATACAGTAGAGCAGCTAAGAGCAGAAGCTAGTCGTCTTGGTCAAATCCAACTTTGCCACTTACTATTTGGGTATGCTTCAGTTGCCTCATCCTTAAAGAGGGGACAATAATGAGATTGTTGTGAACAGAACAATAACTGACACCTAATAAGCAGCATAAATGTGTGTGTTTTTAAGTTTGCGGGGAAAAAACAAGGATAAAATTGAGGTAGAAAACAGAAACAGGACGATCAGTGGAAATCTCTATACAAAAGTGATATACACCTTAATATTTAAGGTACCTGAAGGAATTGGATATGCTAAATGTGAAGGAAGAACTTTCCAGGAAGAGGGACTGTCTAAAAGTCTAAGGCAGAAAAGAGCTTGGTGAGTGAAAAAAAAAAAAAATCAGAAGCTGAGGCTTAATAAGCCAAGAGTAGATGGCCTAAGACTGCAATATAAAGATTAGCAATGCTGGGGGGACACTCAGGGATCATGCCTGCCTTGCAGGTTAGAATAATTTGGATGTTGTACACCTGAAAGTAATATAATGTTATATATATCAATTACATCCCAATTTTTTAAAATTTTTTAATGTTTATTTATTTTTGAGAGAGACTGGGGGCGGGGAGGGTGGGAGGAGCAGGGAGAGAAAGAGACACAGAATTTGAAGCTCCTAGCTGTCAGCACAGAGCCCGATGTGGGGCTTAAACCCATGAACTGTGAGATCATGACCTGAGCTGAAATCAGATGCTCAACGGACTGAGCCACCCAGGTGCCCCACATCCCAATTTTTAAAAAAGAAAAAAAAAATTATGGTCTTTCAAACTGCAAGCATTCTCAGAGTAAAAAACTTTCCAAGGCAAATGAGTTTCATACCACACAAGAACAAGAAAAGATATTTCTGTTTCATTTCTCAGCATGCTTTTGAAAAATGTTTAAATAACCCTACTAACTGGATTAGCCTTAGAGTCAGAAGAGCTGGTAGGTTGTGAGCTGGGATTTTTAAGGCTGCCAGAAAGGACTTTTTAAATCCTCTGTTCTTTCTAATCCCCCTGAAAATGATGTCTGAGACTCCTTTGGTTATAAACAAAGAAGTCTATCATCTCATAATTAGAAATAAGTTTAAAATGCAAAAAGTTATTGAACTTAAATGTACACTTATATTTGCTTTGTATTTTTTTCTGATTCTGATGAAGAAATGCCCCCAAGGAAAGAACTGAATGGCTGAAGAAGTGGAGGATGGGAACACTGAAGACAAATATCATCTAATTCACATTTTTGCCTAAGGCTGGACTTGCACCCAGCTCTTCAAGATTTGAACAAAATTTCTTAGTCTGCTTCTTTCTGCCAAAATATGTCCCTTCTCTTGGTTTGTGATAGCCCTAGAATTTATATAGTGATTCTGAACCTGTTCAGGAACATTCCTTTACCCAACAGCCTAAAGAAAAGAAAGAAAAAGAAGAAAAAGGAATTTGGGTTTTATTCTCAGTGCAGTAGGAGACTTGATTATTTAGTCACAAAATGAAATGATTTGATTTGTACTTTAAGAACATCATTACTGGGGCACCTGAATGGCTCAGTCTGTTAAGCGTCCGGTTTTTGAGCTCAACTCAGGTCTTAAACTCAGGATCGTGAGTTCAAGCCCCATGTTGGGCGCCATGCAGGGCATGAAGGAAAAAAAAAATCACTACTGATGCAAAAAGATTGGTGGTATCAAAAAACAGAAATAGGGGGGTTCCTGGCTGACTCAATCGGTGGAGCTTGCAACTCTTGATCTCCAGGTCACGAGTTCTAACCACACGTTGGGAGTACAGTTTACTTTTTTTAAAAAAAAGTATGGGGTGCCTGGGTGGCTCATTCAGTTAAGCATCCAACTCTTGATTTCAGCTCAGGTCATGATCTCACAGTTCATGAGATCAAGCCCCACATCAGGCTCCACACTGACAGCACAGAGCCTGTTTGGGACTCTCTCTCTCCCTCTCTCTCTGCATCTCCCCTGCTCATTCTCCCTCTCTCTCTCTTTCTCTCTCTCTGTATCTAAACAAACAAACATTAAAAAAAAAAAAAGTAGGGTCACTAGTTAAGAAGCTGTTGTGATTGTCTAGGAGAAAGAAGATGATGACCTTGACCGAGGTGGTAGCAGTAGGGGAAGTAGATGGATTCATAATATATTGGGGGGAGGGGAAGATAGAAGTCTTAAGACTTGTTTGGGATTAGATGTGGGATAGGAAGAAAAAAAAGAATCATTAACAAATTCTAATTTTCTGACTTGGGCAATTGGAAGATGGTTTGCCATTAGTTACATGGGAAAGGCTGGGAGGAAATTTCAGGAGATTAAGAGTTCTATTTTGGACATATTAAGTGTAAGACATTTGGAGACATTTGAATAGAAATGTTAAGTCGAAAATTGCATGCAAGACCAAGGTTAAGAAAAGACTTCTTGGGAGGTATAACAACTCTCCTCTGGAAATTAGCATTAGACGGCATTTTTTTTTTAAAGTAAACTCTACATACAATAGGGGGTTTGAACTCATGACCAAGAGATCAAGAGTCTCATGCTCTGATGACTGAGCCAGCCGGGAGCCCCAGGATTATATGGTAGAGTAAAACCTTGGATTGCAAGTAACTTGTTCTGTGAGATGAGTAAACATTTCTAATAAATTTTAACTTGACAAATGAGTGATGTCTTGCAGTACAACAGTACATGATGCCGAATGTCACATGATCACGACTTTGCCAATGGTTCTTGAAGTTCGCTTTTACATACAAGTGCTTTGGATCACAAGCATGTTTCCAGAATGAATTATGCTTGCAAACCATGGTTTTACTGTATTTCAAGTGAAGGAAATGGATGGTACCATCTAGGGAAAGGGCACAAACAGAGAAGAGAAGGGGGTCCAGGACCTAGCCCTGTAATACCCTTAATAAAGGTTGAATTGAAGAGGAAAAGCCAACAAAGAAAGCTGAGAGGTAACTGTAGAGAACAAACTGATGGTTACCAGAAGGGAGGTGGGTGGAGGGATGGGTGAAATAGGTGCTGGGGATTAAAGAATGCACTTGTGATGAGCCCCAAGTAATGTATGGAATTGTTGAATCACTATATTGTACACCTGAAGCTAATATTACACTGTATGTTGACAAGCTGGAATTTAAATAAAAACTGAAAAAATACAAAGAAAGAAAGAAAGAAAACTAAAAGAGACCAGTAAGTGTGGTAGGAGGAAAATCAGGAGAGAAATATCTGAAGGAAACAAAACAAAACATTGAAGAGTGAAGGAGGGGATGCCTAGGAGGCTTAGTTGGCTAAGCATCTGACTTGGGTTCAGGTCATGATCTCACAGCTGGCTTGTGAGTTCAAGTCCTGCATAGGGCTGTCTTCTCTCAGTGCAGAGGCTGCTTCGGATCCTGTCTCCCTCTCTCTCTGCCCTCCTCAGCCTGTGCTCTGTGCTTCAAAAATAAATAAATTTTTAAAAATTAAAAAGAAGAAGAAAAGTGAAGGAATAAGGACCAAGTCAATGCTGTTGAGAGGTCAAGGTCAAGTAAGAAGAGGACACAAAAATGTCACCATAGTTAGCAACATGGAAGTGGGTACTCTTGACAAAAGCAGTTTGTGCATGACAGAGAGGGTAGAAACCAAAATGTAGGAGATTGAAGCATGAAGAGAAGTTTAAGATGTGGAAGGAAGCAGCCTGAGCAGACAACTCCACGCCCTCAGAAACACCCCAGAAACAATGTATGTATACAGTGAGAAGGTGGATCTGGATTGGAATGCTCTGTTATGAACTGCTGGTGAGAAATCCGCCCTTCAAGAGCATCTCACACACTGGGACCTCCAAATGCTCCCCAGGATAAGAGTGGGTTTTCCCCCGTCAATGTCTTTTGAGGCCAGGACTTCATCTCCAAGCTGCTCAGATACCAGCCCTCTGCACAGCTGCCTCTGGCTCAGATCCTGGAGCACCCCTGGGTCCAGACCCACTCCCAGAGGGTGTTGCCTCCCCCTGTTTACATGGCTTCCTGAGCCCCGTCTGCTCTCTTTTGGATGCTTATTCAGGGAGCACTCCCAACTCTGCTATCTCATCTGTCTTTTGTCTCTTTTCTTTCAAGATGCAAGATGCTAATTAATAAAAGCTGGAGTATTTTGTAATAAGAAAAAGAAAAGCCACATAGCTGTTCTCTCTTGTTTTACATCTTCAAAATCAGTGACTACCAGATTCTCTGGGGTTGTTTCTTAGCCACAGTTTACATCCTTGTCATCTTCTCACCAGAAAGGCACTGGTTTCTCCAAGCGCTCGATTTAATTTTAATTGGGATTACATTTCTCCATCTGTTTTTCTTTACTTTCTAAATAATATTTTCTTAAAAACTCCTGATTTTGCCATTTTTGCCACCAGCATTTGACTATTTCAGGGGCAATCTCATCTTCTTAATTCTTTCTTCATTATTAAATCTATCTCCCGTATGTATTGGTTGAAAAACAACCAAAAGAATTTGCACACTGTAGGACACAAGCTAATATAATGTATTCTTTCTTTAAAAGAAGACTAAAAAATTCTGAGTGCCAGTTCTTATTTCTTTAGAATTTTTCTACTGACCAGCCTTGCTTTTCTTGATCTAAGGCGATGTTCTGAGTTACTTATCTCAGAATACCAGTTCCTCTCTTTTATAAAGCTTATTTTGAGGACCACTCTAGTGACTAAAACTACATGCTAGCAGCTAAGTGATAAATACATCCAAGGTCTTACAAGGTGCTATGGATCAAAGAATCTAAAGATTGTTTTAAGTAAATTTTTGTCAGCCAGCTGAGTCAAGAGCCCAACTATAGTTAAATATCGTGGATTTGTAGAAACACTTAAAGCCATATAGTTGTATGGCTTTTTCCAGAGGATTAAGTATAAGAGTAGAGATGGTGAGTAGATGTATCAATCCAGACTTAGGGTTTTGTCAGTGAGTGTGTAAGAGGACTAGGAGACGAGCAAATTGGGGATATTGATGAAAAGGTAGCTGATGGGTTAAATTGTGGAACATGGCCAACCGCTGGGTGTCTCTCAACATCTCTTTTCTTCCATAGAAAAATGGTCATGCTGTGTGAATGGTCATGTAACAAATCTGGCTATTTATTTGAGTACATTCAGTTACTTGCCAACAACGAGGGTCCAGTTAACTGGATTTAAGAAGTGATGCATACAACACTGCAATTGTCCTTAATGTAAGGTATACCCTTCTACCCTTCTGTTTTCTTGCTGGCTGGAATGCAAATAGAATGACTGGAGCTCCAGGAGCCATCCTGGCCCATGAAATAACTTTGTGGGTTTTTTTTCCCCCATGAAATAACTTTGATAATGAAAATCATGTAGACTGGACAACAGGATAGAAAATGCCTAGGTCCTGGGGCACCTGGGTAGCTCAGTTGGTTAACTTAGCGACTCTTGCTTTCACCCAGGTCATGATCTCACAGTTTGTTGGATCAAGCCCCACATCAGGCTCTGTACTGGTAGCACAGAGACTGCTTGGGATTCTCTATCTCTTCCTCTCTCTCTCTCTCCCTCTGTCCCTCCTCAACTTGTGTGCACACATGCTCTCATTCTCTCTCAAAATAAGTAAATAATTGTTTAAAAAAAATTTTTAAGTGCCCAGTTCTTAAATCTTAACAAGAGGATTGGTGAGATAACCAGCTTTAATGTTCAAACTCAACACCCATGTAAAGTAGACTTTTTTTAAGTTAGAAAAAATAAAGAGCTTGAGAAAATCAGCTTAGCCCTTGTTCCATCCTGACTGCAAGGATCACCTAAGCCTGAGAGCAACATTAGAAATCATCTATTCTAGGGGCACCTGGGTGGCTCAGTGGGTTAAGCATCCAACTTGATTTCAGTTCAGGTCATGATCTGAGGGTCGTGGGATCGAGCCCCACATCAGGCCCTGTGCTGATTGTAGGGTCTGCTTGAGATTCTCTCTCTCTCTCCCTTTGCCCCTCTCCCCCACATACTCTCTCTTTCTCTCTCTCTAAAATAAAAATGAAAAAAAAATTTTAATCATCTATTCTAGTCAATCTTTTTTCTTTAACCGTTTTGTTGAGATATGTTTCACATACTCTAGAATCCACCCATTTAAAGTATACAACTCAATGGTTTTTAGTATGTTCACAAAACTGCAGCTATCACTATAGTCAGTTTTAGAAAAATTTTGTTACCTCAGAAAGAAACACTGTGGAGTGCCTGACTGGCTCAGTCAGTAGAGCATGGAACTCTTCATCTCGGAGTCATGAGTTCAAGCCCCACATTGGGTATAGAGCTTACTTAACTAACTAAATACATACATACATACATAAACCCCATACCCTTTAGCTATCCTCCAAGTACCTTGCCCCCCCCCCCCGCCCCAACTACTAATCTGTTTCTATAGATTTCCCTATTCTGGACACTTCATATAAATAGAATCATATTATATGTTATCTTTTATGACTGGCTTCTTTCACTTAGCATGTATTTGAGATTTGTCCATGTTGTAGCATATATCAGTACTACTTTCCTTTTTACGGCTAAATAATACTCCATTGTATGGATATACTGTATTTTTAATCCATTCATCAGTTCCTGGATATTTGATTTCCACCTTTGGGCTATTAATAATGTTGTTATAAACATCCCATACAGGGTTTTATATGGCCATATATTTTCATTTCTTTAGGGTATACCTAGGAGTAGAAATGCTAGGTCATGTGGTAACTCCAGGTTTAACATTCTGGGAAGCTGCCAGACCGATTTCCAAAGTGGCTGACTATTTCACCTCCTCAGCAGCAGTGTATGAAATATCCAATTGCTCTACATCCTTATCAATATTTATTATTATCTGACATCTTGATTCTAGCCATCCTAGTGGATATGAATGGTATCTTGCGATTTTTGTTTGCATTTTCTTAATGGCTAATGATATTGAACATAATTTCACGTGTTTATTGGCCATTTGTATATCTTCTTTGAAGAAATGCCTTTCCAGATTCTTTACACATTTTTTTGACTGGGTTGTCATTTTATTATTGAATTGTGTGAGTTTTTTGCATATTCTAGATACAATTCCCTTATCAGTTATATGACTTGCAATGATTTTTCTCCCATCATGTGGCTGTCTTTTCACTTTCTTTTTTTTTTTAAGTTTATTTATTTTGAGAGAGAGAATGCATGAGTGGAGGGAGGAGCAGAGAGAGAGAGAGAGAGAGAGAAAGAGAGAATCCTAAGCAGGCTCCATGCTTAGTGCAGACCCTGATGCTGGGCCTGACTGATCTCACAAATGGTGAAGTCATGACCTGAGCCAAAATCAAGAGTCAGACACTTACCTGACTGAGCCACACAGGTGCCCCTCTTCACTTTCTTGATAGTGTCCTTTGAAGCACAAAAGGTCTTAATTTGATGAAGTTCAACTTACCTATTTTTCCCTTTGTTGTTTGTGTTTTTGGTATCATAGCTGAAATCCACTGCCAAATCCAAGGTCATGAAGATTTAGACCTGTTTTATTCTAATAGTTATTATAGCTTTAGCTCTTAAATTTAAGCCTGTAATCCATATGGCATTAATTTTTGTATGTTGTGTGAGGTAAGGGCCTAATTTCATCTGTTACATGTGAACATGTGACTATCCAGTCATCCCAGCACAATTTGTTGAAAAGGCTATTCTTTCTCCATTGAATGGTCTTAACACTTTTGTCAAAAGTCAGTTGACTATAGACATGTGGGTTTATTTCTAAACTCTCAATTCTATTCCATTTGTCCATTTGTCTATTCTTATGCCAGTACCAGTGTCTTCATTATTGTTGCTTTGCTGTAAATTTTGAAATTGGGAGGTATATGTGATATTGTGATTTGTAATAAGAAACGTATATTTGGTCATTCCATTTCCGGCACAGAGCTCTTAAAATCCTTGGAATTTCCTAAGTGATAAGAGAAATGGGAACACTTTTTGTTATAGTATTTGATCTTTCCTCAAGTTCCTGAGGTAGCTCCAGATCCATAAAGGTGAAAGGAGTATCTTGTTATTCATAACAAGCTCCTTTCAACCACATCTGAGTTTATATTAATGAGGTGACTTTTGGAAAGCCTCTAAGGATGGGGACTGGTTGCTGGAGAAATCAACCAAGAACAGAGGGTTGGAACTTTCAGTCCACCCCCCACCTCTAGGGAGAGGAGTGAGCAGGAGGTTGAATCAATCACCAATGGCCAATGATTTAATCATTCATGCTTAATTATATAAGCTTAATTATATAATAAAGACTCCAGGGGCTCTTTGTTGGCTCAGTTGGTTAAGTGTCCAACTCTTAGTTTTAGCTCAGGTCATGAACTCACAGTTCATGAGTTCGAGCCCCACATTAGGCTCTGTGTTGACAGTGTAGAGCCTGCTTGGGATTCTCTCTCTCCCCACTTGCATGCTCTCTCTCTTTCTCTCTCCAAATAAATAAATAAATAAATAAATAAATAAAATTTTAAATATTCCATAAAAACCCAAAAGGGTGGGGTTCTGAGAGCTTTTGGGTCAGTGAGCACATCCATGTGCTGGGATGGTAGCACAACTCAACTCCGTGGGGACAGAAGCTCTTGCACAGAAGTCTCTTCTGGACTTTGCCCTATGTATGTCTTCAGCCATCTATTTATCTGTATCCTTTATTATCTTCTTTATTATGAATTGGTAATCTAGTAAGTAAACTGTTTTCCTGAGTTCTGTGAGTTGCTCTAGCAAATTAATCACACCCAAGTGTTGGGGTGTGGGAACCTCTGAATTATAGCCAGTTCACCAGAAGCACAGATACCAACTTCAACTTTCAATTGGTGTCTGAAGGAGGGGGTATAGGGTAGTCTTGTGAGACTAAGTCCTTAACCTGTGGGGTCTGACTCTATCTCTAGGTAGGTAGTATCAGAATTGTGTTAAATTGTAGGACACCCAGCTGGTGTCCCAGAATTGCTTGATGTGTGGAAAACCCACATGTCTGGGGTCAGGAGTGTAGTGTGAGAGTAAAGGAGACACACAGCAGGAGGGATGTTTCTTCTTTATGGTGTGCATAGCGTAATGTACCTTTTTGCAGAATACACTGAGGTCCCAGGTAACATCAGAAAGTAGATGAAGCTAGAAGGTCACTGCATTTATTCAGAATTCTTAAATAAAACAAGTTAAAAGGCAATGATGACTTACAAAACACCTCAAATGCTAACATGTCCTGGAGGAAGAACTGGTTATTTCCTGGTTAGCACAGTATCCCAGGTCCTGGGACAGGAAGTTTGATTCCCCAGCATGAGCATCAGGCTTCTTTTCTTATGGAAATAGATCTAAGTTTAAACCTTAGTCATTCTACTTCCAAGCTGTTTGATCTTGTGCAAGTGACTTACCTGCCCCAACCTCAATTTCCTCATCTATAAATAGGAATAATGCTACACCTACTTCATAAAACGGTTGCAAGGATTCTGAGTGCTAATTTCCTTCTCCTTCCCAGGACCCTCTTTTTTACAACACAACACTATTTATCAAGGATTTAGGGATTGAGAAACAAAGACAAAAACACAGATTAAAAGTTTATAGATGAGAAACTAGATGTGTTTCCTCTGTGGAAGCTGTTTGGATGTCATTAGACTGTAATTGAAGGAGAAGATACTGGAGACTTCACATTTAGTGTGTATCAGAATTTGTGTGAAAGCTGCAACAGCCCAGAAAGTGTATCTAGAATAAAAAGAACGAAGAGTGAGAACCGATCCTGGGCAACACGCATATTTAAGGAGCAGATAGGGGAAGCAGAGTAGGACCCTGAAGGAGGTATAGTTTTTTTCCGGTATGTGTGTGTGTGCACACTATTAAAATGATCTCAGACTTACCTAGTTCAGTGTCTTTTCTCTACATCAGAAGCTCCTTGTGTCTGCTCACCACCCCCCCCCCCCCCCCGCCAACTCTCCACCCTGCACTGGTATCCTAAGGCATGGTTACAGAAAATGCTCTGTATTTTCTGGGGTAATGAATGAGGGGTCCCACAGTCTTGTGGTCTGGCAATTATCAGCTTAATGCAAGTCGAGGAAGGATCAAGTCCCTCCCTACATCTCTGTGAGAAGAAACAACCACAGACCCTGGGACAACAGTGTTGGGCATGTTACTATTCAAGTGCAGGTGTATCTGATAGGAGATGAGGGCTCAGCTCTCTCCTGGGCACAGAAATCTCCTAGCACTGGACTCCCTCTCTTCATGGGCAACTCCAGGGATTAGTTTTTAGGTTTCTGAAGGCACCTCTGGAAATCCTCCTCATTGCCATCCTCTCCCAATCTGTTTCCCCCACATTGTCTTTATGCTTTCCCCCAAGTATTCTTGCCTCCCAAACCAAATCAAAACAAAACCTGTTTTCTTCTTTCCCTTTGGTTTGATGGTGACCCAAGCAATTAGGAATTGAAAACTGCTTTTTCTAAGACATTCTCATCAATCCAGAAAGTACTTTTTGTTCGATTGCAGTAAATAACAGAAAAAATAAGATTCTATATTAAGAAAAACTGAAGAATCACGTCTTGCTACATACATATTCTCAAATAGTTGATATCATATGCTATATACAGTTTTATATCCGGTTTTATTTATTTAATATTGTAGTATGGAACATTTTTCATGTTAGCAAAATATTTCCTAAGCATCATCTCTAAAAGCTGCATAATTGACTATTTCATAATTGTTTTAATACTCTATCCAATTCAATGGTCCTTAGTGCACATGAAACTGACAGTTCTAGGTACTTGTTGAAAACACAATCTCAATCTAATGCCCTACAACATTTATCAAAGGGAGGTTTATCTAAAGGATATCAGCTTACTCATTCACAGGTACTCTATAATCTCTAGACCAGTACAGGACGAGGTGCTTGGCCCACATCCTGCTTTATTTTGATGTTGGGTCATGAGGCCATATGAGAAAAGTTGGAATACTCAGCTCAGCAGAAGTGGTCATCTTGTCTACACAAGGATGCTATCAAGGTCATTAGCTATGACATTACCTAATATCTTTTTATGAGAACCATCTGTGTTCTGTGCAATAAATCTATGTCTGATCTTACTACCAAGAATAATTGGACTTCTGCAGAGTAAGTGGTCTGCTTTTATATCATGAGTATTGTGAATTTTATAACTGATCAGATTTTTCTTTATCCTCAGGCTGCTAGAAAGCTTCTAGGCAAATTTGTGACCTTCTTTTAGCAAGGGTATAGGTGAAATAATATGTATTTTTAGCATCGTTCCTATTTTATGTCCCCATCATTGTTTTTTTCTTTCTTCTACAGAATTCTTGAAATTATCTGTGTTTTATAGAGTACTGCCTGCTGTTTTAAGTTTTTTCTAGAACTAAGTAATAGAGCATAATTGTTCAGGGCCTCGCTCAGGATTTGAAGCCACTTCCTGTCTGTGTGCCCTTGGGCAAGTAAGTTACTTATTTCCTCTGTACCTCAGTTTTTTCCTTTGTATAAAAGGGAATACTGTTACCTGCCTCATAGAGTTTTGATGAGGATTAAATGACAAGATACATGTGAAGGCTCATAGTTAAGTGGTTAAAAGAAGTTTTAAAATAATTAAAAAGAAGTCATTGGAATATTTCTATTGTTTCAGTTTTACTTATATAGGATTTACTCCAATTGGAATGACTGGGCAAAGACCATGGGTGTTTGGGAGGCTGTGTGCTTAATTTTCCCGTCAACTGGCATAGACAATGGGATAAGACAGGATAAGACTCCTGTCTTATCATGCTTTAGCAGTGCTGAGTTCTTTTGAAAATGCTTGCTGACTTGACAGGCAAAAAAAAGGAGTATTATCTTATTGTCATTTCAATCTACATTTTGTTGATAACTAATGAGATTGAACCTTCTGACCCAAACCACTACATTTATTTTATTAATCACTTCATTTCTTCTCTCTTTCCATCTTTTGCAATTTTTCTATCAAGGTCCTTGTGTTTTTCCTTGTATCTGTTTAAATAAGATAACAGACTCTATTTTTTCTGTCTCTAGTCATCTGCTGAGAGGAGACAGCCTAATAGAGAAGCCTGAGGAACAGTCATGGGGAATAGAAAAGGGGCAACCAGGAACACATAAATGGGTGCTCAGGTCAGCATGCAGGCCCTGCAGAATGAACTGCCATCTTATTAACTGAGGATGGATACATAGTTCTAAAAGCAAAACACTCGAAACACAGTTGCTAGATCATTTCCATAATCTAACTCTCTCCTCTTGTTTTTTTAAAACAAAATCAATTCCAGAAAAATAAGTTTTTAAAGCATTAGGTTTTTGTTCTTTCGGTTGAGATAAAATTCCTTGAATTACAGAGCAATTTTAAGATCACAATCAAACACTTGTCTGATGCAAAAACTGTTTGTAGAAGAGCAATTATTTTTGTAGCCATGGAAACACAGCTGATACCATGACTACATAACCAGCTCGCACAAATAATTTTTAGTAAACCAAGTCAAATAAATCGTGTATCTACCAAAATCATTTCATTTTAGAAATGCTTTCTCATATTGCTGGTAGAGGGAAATTAGATGGTTTGGCATTGTGTTACACAACTGGCTCAACTTCTTAGCATCTCTTTTTTGACAATTTTAGCTTTTTCTGTTCTTTTAAAAACTGTTTAATAAATACAAAGGACATGCCATAATAATCCTCTAATCTCTCCTCTGATTTCTCCTAATAAGGCCCCTGGATATTCCAGCCTATTTTCATGAGGATATTGAGAGATTCAAGGATGCTAAGCCCAGACCATGGCCACATGCTTGACAAAGCTATACAAACTTCATCAACAATTTATCTCACGTGCAACTGCATTCTCTAGGTGATTAAGGAAAACCCAACTGCAAGCTTTTGACGTTCAATTTGGAAAACATGTGAAGTGGATCCCATCCTAACCCATTGTCCTTTTCCTCTACTCCTTCTTTAAAGACAACATGTCTCATGTCCTCCATGCTACTCTGTGCCAGACCCAGTTCTAAGCATTTTACAACTAATTTACCCTTCTCAACAATCCCAGGAGATCAGTTTTCTATTTTACAGATGAGGAAATGAAGGCACAGAGAAGTTATATACCTTGTCCAAGGACTCACAACTGATAAATGATGTTCATCAACTGTTATATAGGCTTTTCTAGTAAACCACGTACTCCTCTCTCATTGGACTGGAAACCGGGATTGTCCACAAAACTTAAAACTTTGTTTTAAGCCTTAAGCAATATAGAATGAGTCTAGTGAAACATTGTAAGCAGAAAGAGTTAGGGGTCCCCAGAAAAGAAAGACAAGACATAGCTTTAGTGACATCAGAGAAGTCACTGTAGGCAGCTCTTTTCTGTGATCTATGTATGCCCCGCTAATCTGAGCTCACTTCTTGCAGAATTTCCTAGGATGCGTCAGAATTACAAAGAAATGCAAAAACCATAGTAATTAAGGATTTTAAGGGAACAAAGGGAATGCAAACACTAACATTCTCTACCAGTCCAGGAAATAAACTAACCTGTTCAGAGACAATAAATAAATATTAGAACTCCCAGTGCTATTCCAAAAGTAAGCAAGGCCCTGCATTCCTTCTCTGAGATAACAAGCCCAAGACCCCATGGAGTTTATACCAGTTCTAGGAACATGACCATATAGCCCCTCCCCCTGCTTTATTATAATGTTAAAGTCTATCCTAAGAGGAGCACAAGCTTCATGAACATAATATAGGATGTTTTCTAAGTACCTGCATAACCTTATTTATGCCTGCCTTTATATGTGATAATAAAGCTCCCCTTTCTGAATATTCATCCTAACCCTAAATAAAAGAACCTACTCACCCATGCTCCAGGAGTCATGCTTTGGAAGTTATTTCCCTCCTCCTCGCTGCCCTCCCCCCCCCCCCCATCTCCTTATGTGTTGCAAATAAAGTTTCCTTTGTGTGATGACTGCACCTAGGCTAGTCTTTTTTTTTTTTTTCTTTACATTTATTTGTTTTTGAGAGACAGAGACCCAGCACAAGTTAGGGAGGGGCAGAGAGAGGAGACACAGAATCCAAAGCAGGCTCCAGGCTCTGAGCTGTCAGCACAGAGCCCAACGCAGGGCTCGAACTCACAAACCGTGAGATCATGACCTGCGTTGAAGTCGGACCTTAACCGACTGAGCCACCCAGGCACCCCTGGGTTAGTCTTTATCTATGACTCATCAACGAGCAAACGCACACATGCACGTTAGTTCAGATACAACATCGTTGATGATTTTTGTTCATGTTGCCAAACACCACTCCTGAAGCAATTGGCACAACTGGAAATTGAGATGGACTGGTGACACAGCTGCTACACACAACAGGAGATGTCAGGAGCATGAGGGGAGGGCTTTGCAGACTATGGGAGCATATAACGAAGCCACACATGCACGACCAACATGGAGGACATGTTGAGGGATATGTACAGGAGAAGGGGTGGGGATGGAGGACATGACTCATGGCACAATGCATTCAATTAATTTTTAAAAACCATTTTTTTCACTTCAAGGCCAAAAATTCTATCATTCATCCTCAAGATTAAAATAAAGAAATCCTAAACACTTTCAATTGTTGCCCTGAATGCAACAGGTAGAATCTTGATGAGATAAACGCATAAGGTTGGCTCCATCTCCTATGTGGCTAAGGCAAGAAGCTCTGATGCCTTCAGGATCCATCTTACTCCATGGAAAGCATTCTTCATCGTAATAGCCTTCCTGAACCCTTCAAATGTGACTGGGAATAGACACGGGTAGAGGAGCCCTCAAAGCCATGTGTTTCTGTAAGACCGAGGGTATGGGCTACGAAGAAGCCCATTGAGAAGAGAATGGCTGTACTAAGTGAGCAGATGAAGGAGGCTGATAGATCATCTTCTGAATATGAAAAAGAAATTGAGGAGCTGAAGGAACTGCTACCTGAAATTAGAGAGAAGATAGAAGATGCGAAGGAGTCCCAGCGTAGTGGGAATGTAGCTGAATTGGCTCTGAAAGCAACTCTGGTGGAGAGCTCTACTTCAGGTTTCACTCCTAGTGGAGGAGGCACTTCAGTCTCCATGGTTGCCAGTAGAAAGCCAACAGATGGTGCTTCCTCATCTAACTGTGCGACTGATATTTCCCACCTTGTCAGAAAGAAGAGGAAACCAGAGGAAGAGAGTCCCCGAAAAGATGATGCAAAGAAAGCCAAACAAGAGCTGGAGGTGAATGGAGGCAGTGGGGATGCCATCTCCAGTGGAAATGAAGTTTCAGAAAACATGGAGGAGGAGGCTGAGAATCAGGCTGAAAGCCGGGCAGCAGTGGAGGGGACCGTGGAGGCCGGAGCAACAGTTGAAAGCACTGCATGTTGGGGCGCCTGGGTGGCGCAGTCGGTTAAGCGTCCGACTTCAGCCAGGTCACGATCTCGCGGTCCGTGAGTTCGAGCCCCGCGTCGGGCTCTGGGCTGATGGCTCAGAGCTTGGAGCGTGTTTCCGATTCTGTGTCTCCCTCTCTCTCTGCCCCTCCCCCGTTCATGCTCTGTCTCTTTCTGTCCCAAAAATAAATAAACGTTGAAAAAAAAAAAATTAAAAAAAAAAAAAAAAAGAAAGAAAGCACTGCATGTTAAGAGAGGGCACAGAGCCTTCCTCCTGAGGGAAAGTGTTTTTGTATATAATGTATTTTTTCACTTTGGGGGGATTCTTTTTGTATAACTTCAATAAAGATTGTAAGCAAAAAAAAAAAAAAAAAAAAAAAAAAAATTCTCTCCCTAGGGGAGAACAAGGAAACTAGGCAGAGGAAATTCAATTCACCACGAGGGTCAGGCCACATGACCCTAAAGAGAATGTTCCCTGAGCAATCTTTCCCAATGTATCCACAACCTGTTACAAAGGCTGCTGAGTGGAGGGTCCATTGTTAATCCACCAAACCATGTCTGTGGCTGTTCACCTTATAATATTGAGCCTGTACCATACTTGGCTCTTCGGGACGGATACTGAAAAATAAACATTATACATACAATCAATCCTTAACGGAATACTTTTGAGATCAAGGGGAACTATTCCTGTTATGTCTTCATTGAGCTCACCAGTTCATGACTTGGGCTCTTCTATAGATCATGTATCTTGGGGGGACACAGGTGCCACCTTCCAAATATGTTCAAAACCTTGGAAAGACATAGGATATGGACTAGTTTGGGTTAGGGGAACCTCTAATGATAGTTATGATAATATTGATGTCCAACCAAGCCTACAGTAGGAAATTGAACTATGATTACGAGTTGGCCTTAAGAAAAAATTACAAAATTACAAAAGTAGGGGGGCAGGGAGAGAGGAACTAAGGAAATCCAAAATTATTCAATGTGCAGCATATAATAAGGAATATGTTCAAGCATAGAAAGGGAAACCAAAAAAGAATAATATAATCAACGATCAAATAATAAATGGAAAAAAACTCCTTACAAATTTCATACTTTCTCCTCACTGGAGAGTTCAAATATGTATTGAAGCAGGAAACCTGCTATTGTGTTTGTCCTCTATAAATGGGCATATAAAAGACTTAACTTTTGTAGGGGAAGAAAGACTTTCCCCCTCTTCTTCTTCTTTTTTTTTTTTTTTTAATTTTTTAAATTAGTTTTCTTTATTTTTGAGAGGCAGAGAGAAACAGAGTGTGTGCGGGGGAGGGGCAGAGAGAGAGGGAGACACAGAATCAGAAGCAGGCTCCGGGCTTGAGCTGTCAACACACAGCCCGATGCGGGGCCTGAACTCACGAACCGTGAGATGGAGACCTGAGCCGAAGTCGGTTGCTCAACCGACTGAGCCACCCAGGGGCACCCCTTCCCTCCTCTTCTAAGTATGATATCTGGGTCTATGACATAAACTGGCAACAGGCAGATTTATAGGAGAAAAGGTGCACAAATTTATTAATTTTTAATATTATGTACACGGAGGGGGAAGCTGTGAAACCTGAGAGCTTTACAATCTTAACAGGGCAAGGGAATAGAGGTTGCAGGCCACTTCAGAGCGACTACTTGATTTTTTGGTAAAATGAATGGGCCTTAGGAGAAAAATGGGACATATGATAGTTTGTGACAAAATGTGTCTGGGTGTGGTTCCAACTTCTGGTCTTGCCTCCTATGATAAAACTCAGTCTTCCCTGGTTGAGGAAATTCCAGGGGAGGGCACCTATGACAACTGCTTTCCTTTTAGAGGATCTCTCTTTGGGCAGATAATAGAAGTTCAGAGAAAGCCTCCGCTAGCATTTGCTGACTTTCACGTGCCTTCAGCTCAAAATAATCAATATACAAATGGGGCATATTTTGGGGTGGCATGAGCTGAATTCTTTCACCTCCATAAATGAGACTGCAAGGATACCAAAGAAGGCCTTTGCAAAGGCTGTGCACTCTGTAATATATGTGAAGTAGGCAGGTCAGATGCTCTTCTTGGGAACTGCTCCATCCTCTCAGGGGCTGGCCAGCATGCTAACCAGAAAGCCCACCCTACAAGTGCTTCTCTGTAATAAGCAAGGAGACTTTGCCAATTAGTATCATTATGTTACAAGAGAGTTTTCATTGGTAAAACTGGTGATGATGAAGATAGGTGGATTAGCTAAAGTGTTTTAGCCACTCTTGACAGGAACAGAGTATAAGAATCTAGGATGTTCTGGAGTGCTTGGGTGGCTCAGTCATTAAGCATCTGACTTCGGCTCAGGTCATGATCTCGCAGTCCATGAGTTTGAGCCCCACATCGGGCTCTGTGCTGATAGCTCAGAGCCTGGAACCTGCTTGGATTCTGTGTGTGTGTGTCTCTCTCTGTCCCTCCCTGGCCTGTGGTCTGTCTTTCTCTCTCTCTCTCTCAAAAATAAACATTAAAAAAATTTTTTTGAAGAATCTAGGGTGTTCTGGAGCCTGTTCCTTAAGGGATGGCACCCAGATCGACTTCTAAACCTCCTGTGTTCAGTCATTGATTCAGAAGATTCAGTGATGAAGTTAACCACATCCTGCCTCCAGAATACTGATACCTGTGTCTTAAGGTAAACATTTTATGCAAGATGTACTCCAGCACCTGAGGAAACAGACTTGGTCTTAATCTAATCGAATAAAATATCGTAAGAACTGCTGTGTTCCTGCTTGCTGCTAAGTGCAAGCTCGGTAAATACCTTGATTTTATCTGAAATTTGTTTTCATTATAAGCTGGTAGTGAGGAACGGGGATTAGCTAAACCTAACCCACCTCTAACTAAGGGCTATCACCAATATCAGTCAAGAAATAACTTTAAAATTATATTAAGTCCAAATTGCTGTATGTCAGTTAACAATTACGACCAATATTCATTTCCCTTCCGCTCCTTTGTGTAAAAGTCATGATATTTTGGTGAGATTGTCTATTCCAGGGGGTCATTCTTGATCAAGTCTTTGAGAGCAACCCATAAATAGTACCTCACTTCCTACCTGGTTTCTGAACCAATTAAGAAACGTTCCAAAGGAATAAGGCAGATGGAAACTCAATTGTTACTGTTAGTACTGATAGTTTGGAAGATGAAGCTCTGTGTGGAAAATAAAATGATTGTGTTAATTCCTTGTCCTCCAGTCTAGCCCTTAGAATAACCCACCTAAGGGCAAGTTTCAGAGAACAGAGCAGATACATTCACCTAGTGTTTGCTTTCATTGGGCTAGAAAAAAGAGGGAGGGAGAAATAGACCAAAATCTCCATGCTTGAGACCTTTGATAATTGAGCTTAACCCACTTAATAAAAAAGGCCCAGTGGCTCACTCATGGATCAGGCAATATAGCCAATCCACATAGAGATCAGTAAGGAATGAAGCAAATGGCCTCATCTTGATGCCCCTAGCATTAAAAAAAAAAAAAAAAAAAACAAAAAAAAACAAAAAAAAACAAAAAAAAAAACATCAGTGAATACCTTACCTGGAGTTCTATTATAAAATCATCGTCCTTTCTGGTCTTTGGCCTAGTCAGGCAAAAGGCAAAAATCAGCCTCTCTCTCTGGTTCAGCTCAGTCAGTCCCTCATCAATCACACCTATGAGTCAGGGGACAACAGATATCTAAGATGAACCTGTAAGTCTGGGACCTACCCACAGTTCCACACCGTGACACTCAATCCATGGTAGCCAGCTACCCCTGACCAGTCCTGTCAACACTCCTGCCACCTCAGGGTAATGTCAGGGAGCAGATCTATTTTAGTGACAGCTTGTGAGGGAAAAAGTTCCTTCCAAACTTGAGGAGCTCCTTCTTTCAGCCACTAGCTCTTTTATGCAAATATAAACCCAGGATTAAGAATGTGACATTAAATTTATCCTCACTTTACAAAAAAAGCAAGCCTTATCTTAATTGTCAAAGCCTAGATTTGAAAATAAGACTGAATCTATTTAGCAAAAATTCTAAACTTTTCCAAAACTTAGTAGGTACCTATAGAGATCAAGTAGGGGATATATATATATATATCACATAATACCTGTTTTAGATAAATATAAACGGAAATTTAATTTAAATGAATTTCCTTCTCAAAAAAGGATTTATAATGTTACTTTATACACTGTTGTTTCGTTAGATTATGACATAAATATGGTTCAGCTGTTGTCCATTTTAGCAAACTAGACTGAAGGTTCATGGAATGAACTGAGTCATCACTGTGGCTTCTATCCAGACCAAAACAAAGTTGAGCTATAACAATAATAATGGCAGCATTTTAAGAATGAGAACTTTTTTTTTTTTTTAATATTTATTTATTTTTTGGGACAGAGACAGAGCATGAACAGGCGAGGGGCAGAGAGAGAGGGAGACACAGAATCGGAAACAGGCTCCAGGCTCTGAGCCATCAGCCCAGAGCCCGACGCGGGGCTCGAACTCACGGACCGGGAGATCGTGACCTGGCTGAAGTCGGACGCTTAACCGACTGCGCCACCCAGGCGCCCCACGAAGAATGAGAACTTTTAACGAGTGTCTACATTTTGTAGAGAAAATAAGTGACATTTAAAAACATGTTTCAGTGTTTGCAGTATATCTTTAAGAGCATATGACCAAAAACTTTAAGAGCATTTTGGTTAAAAAAAAAAACAATAAATATATTTATATTTTTTGTGTGAGAGAGAGATTGACCAGGATCTTAATGTTTTAGGGCCCGACACAAGAAATGAAATATTACAGGATAATGTTATTCAGTCTAAGTATAAATCTAGACATACACTATTTATAGGAAAAGAGAGCTAAATGGAAATGAAAACAAAATTGACAAACTTCAATAGAACAATGAAAAGTCACATATAAGCACAGATTCTTCACATCAGCCACAATGTTAGTTGTGCAAGGCAGGCCTCCTTAGACACTAGGGGAAAGGAGTTCTAATGCAGTCTTGAGAGAAAGTCCACTTAATCCAGGGTAGGTTGCTTTAAATCACCCCATCAGGAGAGGAACCAGAGGAAGAAAGTACTCCACACAAGGGGTTCTTTCTCCCCAAACCATCTCTATGAATTTGGGCAAACAAATTGAGCAGTGCTCAAACATAGAGCACTGCTCCTTAGGAAATTGAGAAGGAAGGTATAGATCAGTCACCATACATATTCAATTTTTTTTGACTACACAGTACACATGTCTGAATTATTATCCCTATTGTACAGATGACAAAACTGATGCTTCCTCGAGAGAAGATATACAACCAGCAGAGCCAGAATCCAAACCCAAGTTTGTCTTCTATCAAGTTCTCTCCTCTTTCTGGGCCTCTTCTATTTCAGACTTAGGTATAAACGGACACTCACTTTAAGTTAATGCCACCCCTGAGCTCAGATTGAGGATCCCCAAGATGTGCATAGAAAAGGAGGAATGTAGGGTGCCTGGGTGGCTCATTTAGTTGAGGGACCAACTCTTGGTTATGGCTCAGGTCACGATCTCACATTTTGTGGGTTCAAGCCCCACATCAGGCTCTGCACTGACATTGTGGAGCCTGCTGGGGATTCTCTCTCTTCCTGTCTCTCTGCTCCTCCCCCATTCACTCTCTCTGTCTCTCTTGAAATGAATAAATAAATTTAAAAAAAAAATTTTTTAATTAAAAAGAAGAAAGAAAAGAAGTGGTGTAAGACAGGAAAAGCAAGGAAGAGCAAAGTATCAAATATTAAACTTCAAAATCTAGTCCAGGGGTGGGCAACTTTTTGCTGTAAAAGGCCAGGTAGTAAATATCTTGCAGACTATATGATCTCTGTCACAACTCCTCAACTAGGCCAAAAAAGTGTGAAAACAGCCATACATACAGAGCTGCTGTATTCCAATAAAACCTTATCCACGAACATTGAAATTTGAATTTCTTCTAATTTCCACATGTCACAAAATGGATTTCTCTTGTGTTTTTTTCCCTCTACCATTAAAAAATATAAAAAAAACCACTCTTGATTCATGAGCTGTATAGAAACAGGCATTGGGCCAGATTTGGCCAATAATCCACCATTTGCTAACCCTGCTCTAAGCTAAACCAGTCACCTAGTAACTGTTCAAACATTCTTGTTATTCAAACTTCTATGCATTTCTTCTTAATCAACTGTTTTCTTTTTTGTTGTTGTTGCCTTCACTTCATCTTTTACAGTTAATTACTATATATTATTTCATTTACTTAAAACTCCCTATGCTGACAAACTTATAGAAATAAAAAAAAAAAAATTAGGGCAGTGATTGTTTTCATCCCTTGTGGGCGTCAGTGTTAACTCATACAGGTACTGACATTGTATTATGGCTCAGGGAGCAGGACTGGTTCTGGAGATAAGGTTCAGTCCCAGGCTCACAAACAATAGCATAAAACTCAAACACCAGTTGAGCATTTTATCTATTAGACATTCTGAAAGTAGTGAGACCTACTCTCAAAGAGAAGCCTTTAACAAAATAAATGAAATTGATGAGCAAACAGAAAAACACTTTTGCAACAAAGGCCTAAAAGCAATAGACTTGAGATTTTAAAAGGGCTACCTATTAACTAGGCCTAATAACCAGGAGGATTAATGTTTAAATAATATGATTTTAGTCCAACAAACACTGAATCTTATATCTGTGCTGAAATGTGCTAAAATTATTACTGATGTTCCTTTTTCCTTTCCTTAACTTGCTGCATTCTGTTGAGCGTCTTTACTTACATAGTGAGACTAGGTTTTTTTTTTATAAGCATGCATTCCTCATTTGTAAGATGACGTGAATGAGAAAAGCATGTTTCATTTGAAAGTAACTTCATGGTAAACTTTAAGAAAGCAATGCAATCCTGCAGAGACACACTTTATCTTTCGAGATATTCATTAAAGAAAATTTTATTTGATAACCCCCGGTATAGCTACCATAATGAATACATCAAGGAAATGAACTAGAAGCTGCTATGTTTGAGGATTTAAGACAGTAGACATGTTGCTATACAGTAGAGTAGGAATAGACAGTTCATTTGTACACTTTTCACTGTTCTGAGAAGTGTTGTCAAAGGAAAAACAGGCTCTGAAAATGAATGGGGGGCGAGGGTGCTGAATGCAAAGAGCTTCACTCTATGGTATTGGGTTTCTGGCAGCGGCAGGAAATGTTCAATCTGCCGCTTGGAGACTCCTTGCCAGTGGACTCACATTCTCTGCTGTCAGTACCTTGTGAGTAGCGGTGAAAAGCCCCCCGGAATCCTTCAGGAAAAGCAAAATCCTTGTCACTTGTCAATGCCCTTGACAGCCTACAGAACAAGCTGTCAGCTAGCTGGTGGCACTAAATTAATGAACATTGCCCTTGAAGGAAAAAAAAACAGTTTAGCACAGAATAATCAATGAAGAAACTTACAAGGTTTTTGTTTTTGGTTTTTTGGGTTTTAAGATGTTAAAATGTGTCCCTTACTGGGGCACCTGGGTGGCTCATTCCTTAAGCGTCCAACTTTGGCCCGGGTCATGATCTCACAGCTGGTGAGTTGGAGCCCCACGTTGGGGTCTATACTGACAGCTCAGAGCCTGGAGCCTGCTTCAGATTCTGTGTCTCCCTCACTCTCTGCCCCTCCTCTGCTCACACTCTGCCTCTCTCTCTCAAAAATAAATAAACCTTAAAAAAAAAAAAAAATGTGTCTCTTACTAAGGTGATGAATATGGGAGGAATTAGAAAGCGTTCCTCCACCCTTCAGTTCATTAAGACTTTCCATAACCAGCTAGAAGGATTTTTATTTAATATTTTGTAGAAGATCACAGCACCATAGAAGGGATGTCCCACAGGTTGGTTTTCCCATACACTCACAGAGGAGCAGAAGGAAAGTTTTATCTGCCCATTTACGTCCAGAAGTAAATTTAAAATAGGTTAAAACAAAAAATTTAAGTATCAAATTTATTTGAAGCAGATCGTCATTTTATTTATTTATTTACTTACTTTGAGAGAGAGAGAGAGAGAGAGAGAGAGAGAGAGAGCACAAGAAAGGGAGTGGCAGAAAGAAGGAGAGGGAGAATCTCAAGGAGGCTCCACATCATCAGCACAGACCCCGATGCAGGGCTTGAACTCACAAACTGTGAGATCCTGACCTGAGCCAAGATCAAGAGTCAGACAATTAACCAACAGTACCACCCAGGTGCCCCAGGTCATCAACTTATTTCAAGAAGTATGTGAAAATTTTAATGTTTATTTGTGAAGCGACCTAAAAGAAATTTCAGGAATAACTCCTTAACCCTTCTCAGCCAGCAGAGGCATCCTTCATTCATCATGGCCCTCATTCCTGAAATTCCATCTCAATCATTCTAACACTACTCTTCTGAAGATGCCACTGAATTGCAATCCATTTGTTTTCTCTGCCTTGTGGCAATTAACCAGTTAAACAGCTCCCCTGTAAAGAAAACTCTTTCTTTAAGGAAGCCTGTGCCAGGCCCTCCTATTGGTTCATTGAGCATCAATTGCAACACTCTCTAGCTTGCCATCCTACACTCTAGATGCTGGAAAACTAAGAACTCAGTTTTTTAGATTCTCTTGTGGCCACAGTTTTTAACATATACGGCCAGGTTTTGCCAAGCAAGCTTGGGAGACTTGGGAGGTGAAAAAAGTCCCATGAGGGGGCAGCTGCACTGAGGCCCATCGGCTCTTGTGATGGAAGCACATGATTTCTCCAGGGCCGCTGTGGCAGAAGTTCTACTGATCAAGCTCTAGTGTCACAGGTGTCCAGTGCTTTCATGCACAAGCAGCAGTGGGGCTTCTGTGTTGACAGTCCATGATGTGGTTGAGTGTTCCTTTAAACTCTGCAGCATTTAAGCTTGGTTCCTGGGACTCGTAGAAATTCTGTAAGCTACCCTGTACCGGGAAATCAATCCCTTTCGCTTAAATGAGCTAGAATGCATTACTTTGCTTGCAACCATTACTTTCGTTTGTAACTCTCTCAAGAGTCAGTGAGGTAAGGTCTCTAACATACCTGGTATGGAGACTGACATGTAGTAGGTCCTCCATAAATCATTGTTTCCTACGTTTAAAAAATATAATATTTATGTTGGAGTCGACTATTTTTTTTAATGTTTATCTATTTTTGACAGAGAGAGAGAGAGAGAGAGAGAGAGAGAGCACATGAGCAGGGGAGGGGCAGAGAGAGAGGGAGACAGAAAATCCCAAGCAGGCTCCACACTGTCAGCACAGAGCCCAATGCAGGGCTCAAACGCATGAACCATGAGATCATGACCTGAGCCAAAACTGAGTTGGACAGTAGACTATTAAACCTTTAGAGGGGCGCCTGGGTGGCTCAGTCGGTTAAGCGGCCGACTTCGGCTCAGGTCATGATCTCGCGGTCCGTGAGTTCGAGCCCCGCGTCAGGCTCTGTGCTGACAGCTCAGAGCCTGGAGCCTGTTTCAGATTCTGTGTCTCCCTCTCTCTGACCCTCCCCCATTCATGCTCTGTCACTCTCTGTCTCAAAAATAAATAAACGTTAAAAAAAAAATTAAAAAAAAAAACCTTTAGAGAAAAGTGTAGGTGGACATCCAGTGGTGGACAGGGAAAAGGGTACAATTAGGACACAAAGAAAAATAAAATTCCAGACAGGGATGGGCCAGGAATGTGGAAATGTGAGGTCACAGTAAGTGTCAGATGAGAAAATACCTAGAAATAAGATGTTCTAACAGTTCTAAGATAAGAACTGATGTTCTAAACAGAGAAAATTAACTCCAAGTTAGAATTCATGCTTTTGCAAGTAAAAAAACCCCAACTTCAGGCCCTAACAAATAATAGACAAATTTTCCCCTAAAACAAGCCTGGGGGTAGGTTGCTGCTGGCATCAGTTCAGCTGCCAAATGATGCAAAACTCAGCTCTCTTGTTGCTCTCCTGTGCTCAGCATGTTGGCTCTTGTCCTGTGCTTGTCATCTCAAGGTTGCAGGAGGGCTGCATTCTGCTCTGGGCATTCCCCCAACCCAAGCCAATAAAAAGGGTAGGGGGCAAGAGCTTTTTCCTTTGGTGCCTTTGTCTTGTTTTTCAGGAAGGAAACCCTGCACAGGTCAGTTTCCATTCTGTCTCATATGCCAGAATTGGCTCATGTATCCACTTTAACTAAATTACTAGCCAATGGAATGAAATCACAGTAATACTTTGATTTTTATTTTTAAAAATATCATGTAATTTGTGTGGCTTACCAAGGGAAAACAAGACACTTCTCTTTCAAAGAAGTGAACAGATAAGGGTGAATTGAAGTAATAACATCAGGCCATCTTTTTTGCTACTTATCCCCAGAAGTCCTTGTGCATTGCCAAAGGAAGGAGCTATTCTTATAACCATATATAGCCTTGGCCTTGAGATCAGCTAGGAATCCAACAGTGAACTGGCAGAGAGATGAATGTAAGCCCCAGGAATGAATGAGCTGTGACTAAGATAGCATGTTTGTAATGGAACCAATCCCCAAAGTGGAGACAGTATTTTAAAATTGAAGTCCTTTTAAGTATCCAACTTTGGCTCAGGTCGAGATCTCACAGTACGTGAGTTTGAGCCCTGCATTGGGCTCTCTGCTGTCAGTGCAGAGCCTCTTTGGATCCTCTGTCCCCCTCTCTGTCTGCCCATCTCCTGCTCATGTGCATGCACACTCTCTCTCTCTCAAAATAAATAAATAAATAAATAAATAAATAAACAAACAAACAAATAAATAAATAAATAAAATTTTAAGAAATAATAGTAAAATAAAATTTAAGTGTGTGTGTGTGTGTGTGTGTGTGTGTGTGTGTGTGTTGAGGGGGCATTGATTCATGTCTCATCCAGAATGGAATCAGTATTAACAAATCCATTCAGATAGAGAGGGACCTCACTATAAGAGTCTGTGAGTAGTGGCAAAATTTGTTGCTAAAATCATGGCACCAGTGGAGGTTCAGAGATAGCGAGGACACAGGACAAATCTAGGGCTTCTTGGAGCTGAAGCCAATTCCCTAGGAAGAAAAAGAAAGCAAGATAGAGCTATGCAGGGGATCTGGTCCATTGCCAAATGGGCTGGTTAATGGTAGGACTCAAATCTCAGTATGAGCTTAAGAAGAATCCCACTCAATCAACTGAGACCCATAAAATGTATACTGAGTGAGGGAGAAGAGGGAAAAACTTTACTCTGGGCTCAGTTAAACTGATCAACTCCAGACATGTGAGATGTTGGGTGTCCTGAGCCAGTCGGATGTACTTTTCATTGACTTGGAGACTGTGCAAACCTAGAGCAAGTCTGTGACACTCAGCTGTTAAAGAAAGGAAAGATAGTTCCTTCAATAAATTGAGCATTCGTTACATGCACAACACTGTTCTAAGTGCTGGAGATACAACAATAGGCAAAACCGATGTAATCCCTGCCCTCATGGAGTCTGCTGGTTCTCCCAGAACAATTGTAGGAGAAAAAAATAACTACTGGCCAAGGGCACAGCTTACCAAGGCTTCAGTATCCCTCAGTATGGGAAGAAATAGGAGTCCCATGTAGAGATTAAAGGTATGCAAGATATGGTCCCAGTCTTAAAGCCCTGAGAGGCTAAGGGAAAAGTTTCAAGTGTCTTGTAGGAGACTTCTAAAGAGATACAACAGCTAACACCCAGACCATGACAGCTTCAGGAAACCAGTGCCCCTGCACCTTGGGAGTGCTCCTACCATTTCACATGGTCAAGGACGACAACTAATGTGACACTTACTCTAGCACAGGGAAAGCCAGTGGGGGTACCCTTCACATCCCACCTTCCCCCAACTTTTCAACTTATCAGTTAGCTTTTCAGAGTCTGATATTCCTCTGGAAAACAGTGAGGATTGTCTGGTTAATGGGTCATTAGTGTACATCAAAAATAAGAGAGCTGGCGATAAATGTCATTAAAAAGAAAACTGTCATGCAGATATCGACATCTCTAGCAGCTGTGATCAGGGCTTTGTTCTTTGTCCAACTTACCTATCACATGCCTGAAAATGCTTTCCTAACAGTGATTATTTACCTTACTATCCCAATAATCTCAATTACAAATATGAAGAGAGGCATGAAAAAGAGTTGAGAAATGCAAACTCACACAAACCACCACTTTCTCATTCCACTTACCAGGTATCTGTTAAAGCAGATGTTATCAGTGCATGTGTAACTTGCAGACAACACTCAGTTTCCCAAGGTGGTAGAGAATTAACATGTGTTATGAATTAAAATCAACAATCCAGGCATGTCTGGGTGGCTCAGTCGGTTAAGCATCCGACTCTTGATTTCAGCTCAGGTCGTGATCTCATGGTTTGTGGGATCAAGCCTTGCATCAGGCTCTGTGCTGGGTGCTCTGCGTTGCTTATTTCCTTTCCTCCTTTTTTGTGCCATTTGATCTATGACTATTTGACCAATAATTAATGCTTTCCTCATCAGCTGACTATGCAGTCAGTAAAAAACATAATGAAAACTTAATAAATCAGTCAATATCACTATTTGCTGGTTATTAAGCATTACAACTATTAGTTATAAATTAACTAATTTAACTATCAGTTAAATAGTAAATTTCTCCCTGGATTGTTGATTTTTAAAATATTTATTTTGAGAGAGCACATGCACATGAATGGGGGAGGGGCAGAGAGTGAGAGAGAAAGAGAATCCCGGGCAAGCTCCACACTGTCAGCACAGAACCCAATGCGGGGCTTGAACTCATGAACTGTGAGATCACAAGCTGAGCTGAAACCAAGAGTCTGATGCTTAGCTGACTGAGCCACCCAGCCAGCCTCCCTGAGGTATCTGTTTTATAGAGGTAGGTGGTAGAGTAAAAATAGTTCTAGACATGGGCTCAGTTTCAAATACTGGCTTTCACACCCAGAAACTTCTGGGACTTTCAGCTTTCTTATTTCTAAAAGTAGAAAAGTAGCTTTTCTAGTCAATTCCAGAGTTGTCAGAAATAAATGAGAAAGTATTTCTAAAAGCACTTTGTAAATTGTACTGAGCTATCATACATTTTTCTTAGTAGGTTGTTGTTTCAAAAGTCAGTTAAAAGTTTTTGCAGGACTGTGTTGGGGATCCTTCAGAATGTTCTCTATCAGTAACTATTTGAAAATTCTTTGAAAAAAACATCAACATGTAGATATGATTCTCACTCATCATATGAAGAACTTAAGATGAAGAGATACTGATTCCAGATCCAGAAATTATAAAAATATATACAGTAGGTAAAAATCTCCCTCTCATCTTGTCCCACATGAGCCTGGTTTCCACCCCAGGAAATGCATCCCAATGCACTGTGCTTAGTTTCTTACCTATACTTCCAGAGTTCCTTTATATTTTGCCTAGTTTCAAACTTTATAAAGCCAACTTATTTCCACATGAAGACAAACATGGCTAACATAATTTCATACCAGACAAATCATTGCAAAGTTATTTTATTTATGCAGATATGTACATTTTATATGTATATTTATGATATATGTGTATTTTATTTATATATTTTAATGTTTTAATTTATGTTATTTATATATGTATACATTTATATGTCTATATGTAAATAGCCTTCATGTTTATGCAATTATTACATATATATAACATATTGTGTATCTCATATGGCATTCTTCAGTTACAAATTAGAATTTATTAACTTAATAAGCACTTATATAATGCTTACAATATGCCAAAACTGTTTTAAGCACTTTACATACATGATAAATCTTTTAGCCTTTTAACACACATAACAATTCTATGAGGTGGATACCATTATTAATCTCATTAAAAAATTTTTTAAGTAATCTCTATACCCAACACGGAGCTTGAATTCATGACCCTGAGATCAAGAGTTATATGCTCTACTGACTGAGCCAAGCAGGTGCCCCCTAATCCCATTTTACAAAACATTTTTTTTTCCAAAACACATTTTTTCAAAACATTTTTAAGAAACAAAAATCAAATGCAACAAATAGACATATCAGTATAACTAAACAGGGAATTTTTACCATATTCCTTCTTTGCCTAAAACCCTTTAGACAGTGGTCAAGGGCTCACTGTTTATTCATTAAAATTCATTCTCCTCACTTGGTCTGAAAAGTCTTCAATGAACTGGGCTCCCTAGGCCCCCAGTTTCATCTGCTTATTTTCCTTGTAATAAACCTCATTGTCAGGTAATACTTAAGCTAGTTAACCCCCGCTCATAGATTCCCATTCTCCCAACATTTCACTGTAAGCTTGGGATTCATGCTATGGCTTGTGATTTCTCCCCCCACCCCACCCTCGGAATGTCTTCCCAATTTTCTTTGATCACCCAACTCTTCTCATCTAAACCCTGCTCATTCACTGTACTGTATCTCAGGCCTCATCTACCCTAGAAAAATTTCCCCAATCTCCCAGACCAGGTATAGTACCCTTCTCATTGCTCCTATGGCAACATGTACATACCTTTACCTTATTTGTTGGAATTTCTATTCATGTCTTTGTCCAACCCAGTAGATTCTTCCAAGGCAGCACAGCACAAAACTTGGCATATAACAGGTGCTTAACAAATGTTTGCTGAACTGAACTGAAGTTATTATAACAAATTCCATTGGGAGATGTAAGTATTAATCAGTGGTTAATTAATATATCTGATATAGACATTGTAAAATTATTAAATGATTTGTCCCTCAAATAAAAATGATTGGAGAATCAAGTGGTTTGAACAGCATATTTCCCAGTCTATTTAATTGCTCTCCCAGCTAAGAATTCTAATATATTCTCTTCTTCTGAAGTGATTGATATAGTCACATAGTGGAAATTATGTGATTTCAAGAACAGCTATTATTATAACATTAAAAATACAAGACCTGATCTATTAAAAATTGTTCTGTGAGCAACATTAAAATTCAGAGTACTTAAAGATTCTGATAAATTCTAACATAGATAAAGTGATGGACTAGGTAGATGCCGGCAAAGAATATTAAATTGAAGAGTTTTCCCTTTGCTGCCATCTTTTGGTTAAACAACAGTATATCTTAACAAGAAAGCAAGGGAAGAAACTTAATCTTAATCAACACATATTTCACGCCAGGCACTGGCTTAGACTTCACACATGTTATTTCATTTCATACTTATAGCAATATTCCATAAGTGATATCCTCCTTTTGGTAAGAGAAAAAACTGAGTGTACCAGACACTGTTGCCACTTTCCCAAACCAGATTATGTTCATCATGCAGACAAATCCTTCAGAGGAGTCTCAGCACCTTCTTAGACTAGGAGATAAATTTTAACTGGCCTGAGAAATCATGGAGTTGTCATCTTGCTTGCCAAGTTACTGGTTTGAGCAGGAACATGGAATGAAATTTTAGGCAATGAAGCCTCAGTGTGTGGGCTGGTGCTTTTAGAAAGGTTATCTTCTCTCTTTAAAAGAGAGTCAATGGGGCGCCTGGGTGGCGCAGTCGGTTAAGCGTCCGACTTCAGCCACGTCACGATCTCGCGGTCCGTGAGTTCGAGCCCCGCGTCGGGCTCTGGGCTGATGGCTCGGAGCCTGGAGCCTGTTTCCGATTCTGTGTCTCCCTCTCTCTCTGCCCCTCCCCCGTTCATGCTCTGTCTCTCTCTGTCCCAAAGATGAATGAACGTTGAAAAAAAAAATATTAAAAAAAATATATATATAGCTTTATAAAAGAGAGTCAAGAAGACATATATCCTTTTTCCTGCCTCTGAACATTATTATTGATATGTGACCATGAAACTGTGGTGGCCATCTTGGGATTACATGGGAAGCCAGCCTAAGGCAGCAAACCAATATGTTGAGAATGGCACCGTGGAAAGATGGGAAGAACCTGGTTTCTGATGACATCACTGAGCAGCTGTTCTAATGGTAGACTTATTTTTAGTTGAGATCTTAAAGGTAATTGTTTAAGTCATTTTTATTTTGGATTTTCTATTACTTGCAACCAAAAGCATCTTAACTGATTCACTGAGGTTTGGTAAAATTAAATAATTTACAAGTGTAAAGATTTGAATATAGCACATCATGCTATTATCTACCTGTTCTTGCATACAGAAAAAAAAAAAGCAGAAACTCTGAGGGAAGAAAGGTTAAAAATGTAACCTTTTACCTAACCAATGGAAGGTCCAAATTCCTAAAGAAGGAATTTATAATCCTTAATTGGATCTTGAAGCAAAAAGAAAAAAGAAAACCATAAGGGACATTATTAAGACTATCGGCAAATTTGAATACAGACCATATATTAGAAATTTAGGATAGCTTACTGTATAAATTCTATTTTTTAAAGTAATCTCTACACCCAGCATGGGTCTCAAACTCATGACCTCAAGATCAAAAGTCACATTCTCAATTGACTGAGCCAGCCAGGCATCCCTAAATTCTAAGTTTTCTGAGTCGGATAATTATATTTAGATGTGTAGAATGCCCTCATACTTAACATGTAAACAAAATGTTTATTTAAAAAAAGGTTAGAGAAAGGATTCATAATCACTAAGTTTTCTCACAGAAATGATCTTCTTTAAGAAGGGGAGAAGCAAAAGTTTTCTTTCCCTTCTGTCTTGGCCACTGGGGAAATTCATTTAAAAATTTTATCTTTACAAGGATGGATGGAGTGAGAGAAAGCTAACGCAAATGTAGTAAAAATTTAATGATTGAATCTAGTAAGTGGCATAAGGGTCTTCACTGTAGTATTGCAACTTTTCTAAAGGTGTGAATTTTTCTAGATAAAAAATTAAGAAATACAGAGGTATTCAAATACTTAAAAACATGACTCTCAGATGAATACAAAGTGAAAAAGTATTAAAGGTTAATCCAGGCTACAGGTTTACTTAACTTATTAATGAAGGGACCAACAGGGTGGAAAAACTGGTTCAAAGGAGAATTTGAGAGACTAGATATATATAATCACTGGGGAAAAAAGAGAATGCCAGCATGTTTGCTAAATTACATACAAAACTGTTTAAAATAAAAAGAGGGGCGCCTGGGTGGCGCAGTCGGTTAAGCGTCCGACTTCAGCCAGGTCACAATCTCGCGGTCTGTGAGTTCGAGCCCCGCAATCAGGCTCTGGGCTGATGGCTCGGAGCCTGGAGCCTGTTTCCGATTCTGTGTCTCCCTCTCTCTCTGCCCCTCCCCCGTTCATGCTCTGTCTCTCTCTGTCCCAAAAATAAATAAACGTTGAAAAAAAAATTTTTTTTAAATAAAAAGAAAATTGTTACCCTTTGGGGTAATCATTTCTACTGGACAGAAAACATTTACATTGTACTGAAAAAAAGTATCATTTGAAAATTATCCATCCAGGGGCACCTGGGTCGCTCAGTTGGTTAAAAGTCAGACTTTGACTCAGGTCATGATCTTGAGGTTTGCGGGTTCAAGCCTTGCATCAGGATCTCTGCTGTCAGTGAGGAGCCTGCTTCGGATCCTCTGTCTCCCTCTCTCTCTGTCCCTCTCTGGCTCATTCTCTCTCTCTCAAAAACAAATAAACATTTTTAAAAAAGAAAATTATTCATCCATTTAATATTTAACTTCAAAGTCTGGGTCCTATATTGATTGTATAAGCTCCTAGAGTAAGGGCTCTCAAAGTATCATGTGGAAACCCTTGGGGATGGGGCAAGGGGACAGCTAAAATCCTTCTTAAGAGGTGAGCAAGGTCAAATTACTTTCATAATACTAAGATAAATATATACTTTTTAAGATAAATATACTTTTTCATTCTCATCCTCTCATGAGTACACAGTGGAGTTTTCCAGAGTCTACATGTGATATTGCAGTAGATTGACTACAGAAACAGATACGAGAATCTATGTGTCTTCTATTAAGCCAGAAATTAAAGAGATTTCTAAAACTGGACAACAATGCCATTCTACTCACTAATTTATTTTTGGAAAATATAGCTATATTTTAAAAATATATATAATTTATGTTCATATGTAATGAGTTATTTAAAAAAATTTTTTTTTCAACGTTTATTTATTTTTGGGACAGAGAGAGACAGAGCATGAACGGGGGAGGGGCAGAGAGACAGGGAGACACAGAATCGGAAACAGGCTCCAGGCTCTGAGCCATCAGCCCAGAGCCTGACGCGGGGCTCGAACTCCCGGACCGCGAGATCGTGACCTGGCTGAAGTCGGACACTTAACCGACTGCGCCACCCAGGCGCCCCTGTAATGAGTTATTTTTAAATGAGTTAATGAATATTTTTAAATATTTGTCAGAACTTTTGTTTGTTTCATTTTTTTATTTTAACTTGTTTTATTTATTATTTTTTTTTAATTTACATCCAAATTAGTTAGCATATAGTGCAACAGTGATTTCAGGAGTAGATGCCTTAGTGTCCCTTACCCATTTAGCCCATCCCCCCCTCCCACAACCCCTCCCGTAACCCTCAGTTTGTTCTCCATATTTATGAGTCTCTTATATTTTGCCCCCCTCCCTGTTTTTATATTATTTTTGTTTCATTTCCCTTATGTTCATCTGTTTTGTCTCCTAAAGTCCTCATATGAGTGAAGTCATATGATTTTTGTCTTTCTCTGACTAATTTCACTTAGCATAATACCCTCCAGTTCCATCCACATAGTTGCAAATGGCAAGATTTCATTCTTTTTGATTGCCAAGTAATACTCCATTGTATATATATACCACTTCTTCTTTATCCATTCATCCATCAATGGACATTTGGGCTCTTTCCATGCTTTGGCTATTGTCAATAGCGCTGCTATAAACATGAGGGTGCATGTGTCCCTTCGAAACAGCACACCTGTATCCCTTGGATAAATGCCTAGTAGTGCAATTGCTGGGCCATAGGGTAGTCATATTTTCAGATTTTTGAGGAACGTCCATACTGTTTTCCAGAGTGGCTGCACCAGC
This sequence comes from Herpailurus yagouaroundi, assembly GCF_014898765.1. Lineage (NCBI taxonomy): Eukaryota > Metazoa > Chordata > Mammalia > Carnivora > Felidae > Herpailurus > Herpailurus yagouaroundi. Next base: position 17,470,710 of record NW_024412407.1, read on the forward strand.
TTGCATTCCCATGTCAAAATTTTAAATACACTAAATATTGATTGATATTCCCCACCTAAACAAAAGTTCTTTGAAGTCCTGAATAATTTTTAGCATGTATGGGGGTTCTAAGGTCAACAAGTTTCAGAATCATTGCCCCCAAAATTACAAAACACTTGACAGAACTTCTAGTATGACTTTGATAGTATACATGGTATAATTTTTCCTTATTTTCAAATTGCAGATAATTCTTAACAGAAAAAAGTTGTTAAATGAAATAGAAAAGAATTAATTGAATTTATTTTCACTGTAAAAAGTAAAACCTAGTAAAAAATAGTATCTAGACCTTGAATAGGCAAAGCAATCTTGAGAAAGAAAAAAGTTTGAGGCATCACGTTGCCTGATTTCAAACTATATTATAGAGGAATAGTGATCAAAACAGTATGGTATTGGCATAAAAGCTGGCACACAGACCAATAGAACAGAATAGAGAAATGAGAAATAAACTCATGCATATGGTCAATAAGTTCACAACAAAGAAACCAAGCATACACAATGGGGAAAGGATAGTCTCTTCAATAAATGGTGTTGGGGAAACTGGACGGCCACATGCAAAAGAAGGAACTGGACCACTTTCTTACACCATACACAAAAATAAACTCAAAATGGGTTAAAGAATTGAATATAAAACCTGAAATTATAAAAGTCATAGAAGAAAACACAAGGGATAAGCTCCTTAACACCAGTCTTAGAAATGAGTTTTTGGATTTGCATCAAAGAATAGGTGAAAAGGTGGCTCAGTAAGTTAAGCATCTGACTCTTGATTTCGACTCGGGTCATGATCTATCTCACAATTCCTAAGATCAAACCCCACATTGGGTTCTGGGTTGACAGTGTGAAGTTTGCTTGGGATTCTTTCTCTCCCTCTCTCTGCCCCTCCCCCACTTGTGGGCTCTCTTGCTCGCTCATTCTATCTTTCTCAAAAATAAATAAACTTAAAAAAAAGTATAGGCAACAAAAGCAAAAATAAAGAAACGGAACTACATCAAATTCCAAACGTCCATACAGCAAAAGGAACCACAAACAAAATGAAAAGGCAAACTATAGAATGGGAGAATATATTTGCAAATCGTATGTCTGAAATGGGGTTAATATCTGAAATACATAAGAACTTGTGCACCTGGGTGGCTCAGTTGGCTAAGCGTCCAACTTCAGCTCAGGTCATGATCTCATGGTTCATGAGTTCAAGCTCTGTGTTGGGCTCTGTGCTGACAGCTCAGAGCCTGGAGCCTGTTTCAGATTCTGTGTCTCCCTCTCCTGCCCCTCTCCTGCTCATGCTCTCTTTCTCTCTCAAAGAATAAATAAACATTAAAATTTTTTTTAATACACAAGAACTCATACAACTCAATAGTAAAAAAACCCCAAATAATTCCATTAAAAAATGGGCACAGTATATGGAATATTGTTTACCATAAAAAAAGAGAAGGAAATACTGCCATTTGTGGCAACATGGAAGGATCTTGAGGGTCTTATGTTAAGTGAAAGAAGTCAGACAGAGAAAGACGAATAAGACAAATACTGTATGATATCACTTATATGTGGAAACAAAGAGCAAAGCAAAATAAAAACAAAAACCCAAACCCAAACTCATAGCTACAGAGAATAGATTGGTGGTTGTCAGGGGCAGGGAGTAGGGTGGGGTGGGGAGTGAACTGATATAAACCTCTGTTGTAAAATTAATAAGTCAGGGGGCAGCCAAGATGGCGGAACAGCATGGAAGTTTTTTGTGTGTCTTGTGCCCATAAAAAACAGCCAGACCAACACTAAACCATCCTGCACACCTAGAAAACTTGTCTGAGGATTAACACAACAATCTGCACAACCTGAACCACAGAATTCAGTACATACACAGTGGAGAGGTGAACTTGGGGAGAGAGAGGGGCAGAGGGGAGGGAGTTGCTTTTTCATGTGGAGACAGGGGGTGGGGAGAGAATATGGGAAAGCACCCCTCCCCAAAAGCAGCTGGAGAGAAAGTAGAAAATTGGAAACAGCTGCAGGGACTGAACTAAAAAGGGAGAAAGGAGAAAGGAGAAAGGAGAGGATTTAAATTCCACTAAGACTATAAACAGGGGGAGTGCAGAGTCTGAAACTCCGCAGCTCAATATCTGGCGGTGCTCTGGTGGGAAGGGCAAATCCTGAGGAACAGAGTGGGGTCCGGGAGGTTCTCAGGACCCATGGGGAGAAGCGGTTCCACTGCTAGAAGGACATTTGGTAGATGTTGTGAGGCCACCTGGTCCCTGCAGACCTCAGAAAACAGCCACATTCACTGGTGCTGGAACAAGGTTATTAAGGGTGAAGCCTAGTGCCAGATGTGTGTTGTGATTTTGTATAATCCCTGAAACACTGCTGCTACACTACCTTGCAAACTTTTTCTAGGGAGGGCTGGCACCTGGCTGCAATCTCTGGGCATCGGCAGCAGCACAGTCCCACAAACTTTCCTGGGTGTGGCTGGCATTCAGCCATTGCTCCATAAGACCCTCCGCAGAGGGGTGGAACGGGTCAAAGCCACAGTCCCTCAGAAGTAAGGGGCCAGGGAAAATAGCCGCATCTGAGACAAAACTCAGGAAAGAGGTTACTGCCTGGGGCTTGGCTGCGGACAGTGTAAAAGTGGACAGTGGAGAAAAGCTGACGACAAAGGATGGACGCACGATTGCTGACCAGGGAGAACAGAGTACCAATACTAGAGACTGGGTAGCTGGGTGATGCCATTCTCACCACTTCTGTGCATGTGCATATGCACCTACGAGTGCTACAGCAATCCACCCCAGTAGGCTAGCAGCGCCATCTAGTGAGAACAGAGCCGTTACACTGAGCCCCACCCAACTGGGCCAACCTCGCTCTTTATGAACAGATGCCTCACCGCCTACTTAGTTTATGGACTTTAAAGGTCTTCATAGTCTGACTTCTAGGGGAAAACGAAGTAATTTCAGTCATGTTTCAGTCTGTTAGCAGGTGCATCTATTCAACTTTCTTTCTTTCTTTCTTTCTTTCTTTCTTTCTCTCCTTCTTTTTTGTTTCTTTTCTTTTTCTTGAATACAGAAAGAGAAAAAATTCATTTTTATCTTTAATTTTTATTAAAAATATTTTCCTTAAATTTTTTCTACTATATTTTTTACTTTTGCGTAAATTTTTCAAATTCTATTTTATTTTTATCATTTCATTTTAGTCTACTTCGGCGTATTCATTTTTTTTCAAATTTCAAACGATTTGTTTTTTCTTTCCCCTTTTTCTTCTAATCTATCAAGCCACTTTAAACACCCAGACCAAAATACACCTAGGATCTAGCATCATTTATTCGATTTGTGTGTGTGTGTGTTTAATTTTTTAATTTTAATTTTTTTATTTTAATTATTTTAATTTTTTTAATTTTAATTTTTCCTACTTCATTAATTCCTTTTCTCCCTTCAAAATGACAAAATGAAGGTATTCACCCCAAAAGAAAGAGCAGGAAGAAACGATAGCCAGGGACTTAACCAACACAGATACAAGCAAGATGTCTGAAACAGAATTTAGAATGACAACAATAAGAATACCGGCTGGAGTTGAAAATAGCTTAGAATCCCTTTCTGCAGAGATAAAAGGAGTAAAAACTAGTCAGGATGAAGTAAAAAATGATATAACTGAGCTGCAATCACGAATGGATGCCACAGCGGCAAGGATGGATGAGGCAGAATAGATAATCAGTGATATAGGGGACAAATTTATGAAGAATAATGAAGTAGAAAAAAAGAAGGAGATTAAGGGAAAAGAGCACGATTTAAGAATTAGAGAAATCAGTCACTCATTAAAAAGGAAAACATCAGAATCATAGGGGTCCCAGAAGTGGAAGAGAGAGAAATAGGGGTAGAAAGGTTATGTGAGCAAATCATAGCGGAAAACTTTCCTAACCTGGGGAAAGACACAGACATCAAAATCCAGGAAGCACAGAGGACCCCCCCATTAGATTCAACAAAAACCGACCATCAACAAGGCATATCATACTCAAATTCACAAAATACTCAGGCAAGGAGAAAATCATGAAAGCAGCAAGGGAAAAAAAGTCCCTAACCTACAAGGGAAGACAGATCAGGTTTGCAGCAGACCCATCCACAGAAACTTGTCAGGCCAGAAAGGAGTGGCAGGATATATTCAATGTGCTGAATCAGAAAAACATGCAGCCAAGAATTTTTTATCCAACAAGGCTGTCATTCAAAATAGAAGGAGAGATTAAAAGTTTCCCAGACAAACAAAAATTAAAGGAGTTTGTGACCACTAAACCAGCCCTGCAAGAAATTTTAGGGGAGACTTTCTGAGGGGAGAAAAGACAAAAACAAAACAACACAGATTAGAAAAGAACAGAGAGCACCACCAGAAACTCCAACTCTACAAGCATCATAACGCAAATAAATTCATATCTTTCAGTACTCATTCTAAATGTCAATGGACTCAATGCTCCATTGAAAAGACATAGGGTAACAGAATGGATAAGAAAACAAAATCCATCTATATGCTATTTACAAGAGACCCACTTTAGACCTAAGGACACTTTCAGATTGAAAGTAAGGGGATGGAGAACCATCTATCATGCTACTGGTCAACAAAAGAAAGCCGGAGTAGCCAAACTTATATCAGACAATCTAGACTTTAAAATAAAGATTGGATCAAGAGATGAAGAAGGGCATTATATCATAATTAAAGGGTCTATCCACCAAGAAGACCTAACAATTGTAAACATTTATATGTCAAATGTGAAAGCACCCAAATATATAAATCAGTTAATCACAAACATAAACTCATTGATAATAATACCATAATAGTAGGAGACTTGAACACCCCACTCACAGCAATAGACAGATCATCTAATCAAAAAAATCAACAAGGAAACAATGGCTTTGAATGATACACTGGACCAGATGGACTTAACAGATATATTCAGAACATTTCATCCTAAAGCAGCAGAATACACATTCTTCTCCAGTGCACATGGAACGTTCTCCAGAATAGACCATATACTGGGACACAAATCAGCCCTTAGCAAGTACAAAAAGATTGAGATCATACCATGCATATTTTCAGACCACAACTCTATGAAACTCGAAATCAACCACAAGAAAAAATTTGGAAAGGTAACAAATACTTGGAGACTGAAGAACATACTACTAAAGAATTAATGGGCTCACCCATTTATTAACAAGAAGTTAAAGAGGAAATTAAAAAGTTCACGGAAGCCAATGAAAATGATAACACCACAACCCAAAACCTCTGGGACGCAGGAAAGGCGGTCATAAGACAAAAGTATATAGCAATCCAGGCCTTCCTAAAGAAGGAAGAAAGATGTTAGATACACAACCTAAACTTATGCCTTAACGAGCTAGAAAAAGAACAGCAAATAAAACCCAAAAACAGTAGAAGACAGGAAATAATAAAGATTAGAGCAGAAATTAATGCTATTGAAACAAAAAAAAAACCAGTAGAACAGATCAATGAAACCAGAAGCTGGTTCTTTGAAAGAATTAACAAAATCAATAAACCACTAGCCAGTTTGATCAAAAAGAAAAGGAAAGGACAGAAATAAATAATATCAGGAATGAAAGAAGGGAGATCCCAATCAACACAGCAGAAATAAAAACAATAATAAGAGAATATTATGAGCAAATTTTATGCCAATAAAATGGGCAATCTGGAAGAAATGGACAAATTCCTAGAAACATATACACTACCAAAACTGAACCAGGAAGAAATAGAAGATTTGAACAGACTCATAACCAGTAAAAAAAAATCGAATTAGTAATCAAAAATCTGCCAAAAACCAAGAGTCCAGGGCCAGATGGCTTTCCAGGGCAATTCTACCATACACTCAAGGAAGAGTTAACACCTATTCTCTTGAAGCTCTTCCAAAAAATAGAAGTGGAAGGAAAACTTACAAACTCATTCTATGAAGCCAGCATTACCTTGATTCCAAAACCAAACAGAGACCCCACTAAAAAGAAGAACTATAGACCTATTTCCCTGATGAACATGGACACAAAAATCCTCAACAAGATATTAGCCAACTGGATCCAACAATACATTAAACAAATTATTCACCACGACCAAGTGGGATTTATACCTGGGATGCAGGGCTGGTTCAACATCTGCCAAACAATTAACATGATTCATCACATCAATAAAAGAAAGGACAAGAACCTTATGGTCCTCTCAGTAGATGCAGAGAAAGCATTTGACAAAACACAGCATCCTTCTGATAAAAACCCTCAAGAAAGTAGGGATAAAAGGAGCATACCTCAAGATCATAAAAGCCATATATGAACAACCCAACGCTAATATCATCCTCAATGGAGAAAAACGGAGAGCTTTCTCCCTAAGGCCAGGAACAAGACAGGGATGTCCACTCTCACCAGTGTTATTCAACATAGTATTGGAAATCTTAGCCTCTGCAATCAGACAACATAAAGAAATAAAGGCATCCAAATCGTCCAGGAGGAGGTCAAACTTTCACTCTTCGCAGATGACATGATAGTCTATATGGAAAACCTTAAAGATTCCACCAAAAACTGCTAGAACTGATTCATGAATTTAGGAAAGTTGTAGGATATAAAATCAATGCACAGAAATTGGTTGCACTCCTATACACCAACAATGAAGCAACAGAAAGTGAAATCAAGGAATCAATCCCATTTACAGTTGCACAAAAAAAACCATAAAATACCTAGGAATAAATCTAACCAAAGAGGTGAAAAAATCTATACACTGAAAACTATAGACAGCTTATGAAAGAAATTGAAGAAGACACAAAAAAATGGAAAAAGAGTCCATGCTCCTGGATAGGAAGAACAAATATTGTTAAAATGTCGATACTACCCAAAGCAATCTACATATTCAATATAATCCCTATCAAAATAACACCAGCATTCTTCACAGAGCTAGAACAAACAATCCTAAAATTTGTATGGAACCAGAAAAGACCCCAAATAGCCAAAGCAATCTTGAAAAAGAAAACCAAAGCAGGAGGCATCACAATCCCGGACTTCAAGCTATACTACAAAGCTATAATCATCAAGACAGTATGGTACTGGCACAAGAACAGACACTCAGATCAATGGAACAGAATAGAGAACCCAGAAACGGACCCACAAACGTATGGCCAACTAATCTTTGACAAAGCAGGAAAGAATATCCAATGGAATAAGTCTCTTCAGCAAGTGGTGCTGGGAAAACTGGTCAGCGACATGCAGAAGAATGAACTTGGACTACTTTCTTACACCATACACAAAAATAAACTCAAAATGGATGAAAGACCAAAATATAAGACAGGAAGCCATCAAAATTCTCAAGGAGAAAGCAGGCAAACAACTCTTTGATCTTGGCCGCAGCAACTTCTTACTCAACACGTCTCCAGAGGCAAGGGAAACAAAAGCAAAAATGAACTACTGGGACCTCATCAAAACAAGAAGCTTCTACACAGCAAAGGAAATAATCAGCAAAACTAAAAGGCAACTGACAGAATGGGAAAAGATATTTGCAAATGACATATCAGATAAAGGGTTAGCATCCAAAATCTATACAGAACTTCTCAAACTCAACACCCCAAAAACAAATAATCCAGTGAAGAAATGGGCAAAAGACATGAATAGACACTTCTCCAAAGAAGACATCCAGATGGCCAACTGATACATGAAAAAAATGCTCAACATCACTCATCATCAGGGAAATACAAATCAAAACCACAATAAGATACCACCTGACACCTGTCAGAATGGCTAACATTAATAACTCAGGCAACAACCGATGTTGGCGAGGATGTGGAGAAAGAGGATCTCTTTTGCATTGCTGGTGGAATGCAAGATGGTGCAGCCACTCTGGAAAACAGCATGGAGGTTCCTCAAAAAACTAAAAATAGAACTACCCTACAACCCAACAATTGCACTACTAGGTATTTATGCAAGGGATACAGGTGTGCTGTTTCGAAGGGACACATGCACCCCCATGTTTATAGGAGCATTATCAACAACAGCCAAAGTATGGAAAGAACCCAAATGTCCATCGATGGATGAATGGATAAAGAGGTGTTATATATACACAATGGAGTATTACTTGGCAATCAAAAAGAATGAAATCTTGCCATTTGCAACTACGTGGATGGAACTGGAGGGTATTACGCTAAGTGAAATTAGTCAGTCAGAGAAAGACAAAAATCATATGACTTCACTCCTATGAGGATTTAAGAGACAAAACAGATGAACATAAGAGAAGGGAAGCAAAAATAATATAAAAACTGGAAGGGGGACAAAACATAAGAGACTCTTAAATATGGAGAACAAACAGGGTTACTGGAGGCGGTGTGGGAGGGAGGACGGGCTAAATGGGAAGGGGCATTAAGGAATCTACTCCTGAAATCATTGTTCCACTATATGCTAACTAATTTGGATGTAAGTTTAAAAAAATAAAGTTAATAAAATAAAGTAAATTAAATAAATAAAAAAATAAAAAGTAAAGTCCTATTTAAAAAATAATAAAACATAAAATTAATAAGTCATAGGGATGAGTGTTTAGCATGGTGACTATAGTTCACAATACTGTATTGTATTTTGAAAGTTGCTAAGAGACTAGATCTCAAAAATTGTTATCACAAGAAAATCTCAAAAATTCTCATCATAAGAAAAATTTTTCAACTTACATGGTGATGGATGTTAACTAAACTCACTGTGGTAATCATTTTACAATATATACATAAATCAAATCATTATGTCATACACCTAAAACTAATACAATGTTATATGTCAGTTATATCTCACTTCAAAAATCATAATGAAGAAAACAGCACTGGGGCACCTGGGTGGCTCAGTCGATTAAGTGGCCGCCTTCAGCTCGGGTCATAAGCTCATGGTTTGTGGGTTTGAGCCCTGCGGGAGGCTCTGAGCTGTCATCTCAGAGCCTGGAGCCTGCTCTGGATTCTGTGTCTCCCTCTCCCTCTCTGCCTCTCCCCTTCTTATGCTCTGTCTCTCCCTCAAAATAATAAATAAACATTTAAAAATTTTAAAAATAATAAAATTAAAATTAAAAAAGAAAAAGAAACAGTAAAAGTAAATAAGTCTTTAAAAATTCATATAATAAATATACAGCATGGGAAATTTAGTAAATTGTAAAATTTTAAATTATCATTTTCTTCACTCTGACAAAAAATAACGTAAACCAAAATAATCATAACCAGCTATCTATTGGTAAAACATTTTAGTTATTCTTCTCTGATTAAGAAAGTAACACAGGGGCACCTGGGTGGCTCAGTCAGTTAAGCGTCCGACTTCGACTCAGGTCATGATCTCGCAGTTGGTGAGTTCGAGCCCCGCGTCGGGCTCTGGGCTGATGGCTCAGAGCCTGGAGCCTGTTTCCGATTCTGTGTCTCCCTCTCTCTCTCTGACCCTCCCCCGTTCATGCTCTGTCTCTCTCTGTCTCTAAAATAAAAAAACGGTAAAAAAAAAAAAAAAAAAAAAAAAAAAAAGAAAGTAACACATTTGGGGCGCCTGGTTGGCTCAGTCAGTTGAGCATCTGGCTTCAGCTCAGGTCATGATCTCACGGTTTGTGAGTCCGAGCCCTGCATCAGGCTCTGTGCTGACAGGTCAGAGCCTGGAGCCTGCTTCGGATTCTGTGTCTCCCTCTCTCTCTGCTCCTTCTCCCACTCGTACTCTCTCTCTTTCTCTCTCTCTTTCTCTCAAAAATGAACAGTAAAAAGTTTTAAATAAAAAAAGATAATAAAGAAAGTAACACATTTATTTTAAATAAACATGGATAATAGAACAATATGTAAGGAATAAAATAGTAAGCATCTATAAATTCCATCAGTCCAAAATAATCCCTATTAACGTTTTTCTCTCTTCTTTCATTTTTTTCTATGTATGTACATGTGTGTAACTGAGCTATATAAACATGTATACATACACACACATACATGTACATTTTAAATGTTTATTTATTTATTTTGAGAGAAAGTGAGAGAGCATGCATGTGAGCTGAGGAGGGGCAGAGAGAGAGGATAGAGAGAATCCCAAACTCAGCGTGGAGCTCAATCCCATGAACTGTGAGATCATGACCTGATAGGAAATCAAGAGTCAGATGCTTAACAAACTGAGTCACCTAGGTGCCCCTGTATATTTTAAATTAAAGTGGAATTACACTTTTTGGTATTTTGCTTTTTCCATTTAATATTAAATTGTATATAATTTCCTATTCATTATATTTCTTCAAAAATGACATTCTCAAAGCCTTGTGGAATAATGTCTTCTGGACATGTCATATTTGAGGAAGCCCTATTTGCTGTTCATCTAGATTCTTTTGCATTTTTTACTGTTATCATGAACATAATTTTCTAAGTTTCTCTGATTCTCTCCTTTAGATGAGATTCTAGGGGCACCTGGGTGGCTCAGTCAGGTAAGAGTCTTACTTCAGCTCAGGTCATGATCTCACAGCTCATGAGTTCAAGCCCTGTGTCAGTCTCTGTGGTGACAGCTCAGAGCCTGGAGCCTGCTTCGGATTCTGTGTCTGCTTCTCTCTCTGTTCCTCTCCTGCTGGCACTCTGTCTCTTTCTCTCTCTCAAAAATAAACAAAAAAGAAAAAAGTTTTTTTTAAAGATTCTAGAAGTGAAATTACTAAGAAAAGAAGTATGAATATTTTCTAGTAGAGAACATTCTCCATTTTTTATTTGGTTAAGCCATTCATCATTTTAAAAATATTTATTGGCATGCCTGGATGTCTCAGTCAGTTAAGTGTCTGTCTTCGGCTCAGGTCATGATCTCACAGTTCGTGGTGACAGCATCAGGCTCTGTGCTGACAGCTCAGAGCCCGGAGCCAGCTTCAGATTCTGTGTCTCCCTCTCTCTCTGCCCCTCCCACCACTCACACTCTGTCTCTTTCTCAAAAATAAATAAACATTAAAAAAATATATTTATTGAGCATCTACCGTATGCCAGATGTTGGAGATACAGAGGTGAAAGTGACCCTGGTTGCTTCACAGAGACTACAGAATTTGGTGATGATACAGACAACCCAAACTGTGATAGTGTAGAGAGCAAAATGGAGTTACTCATGTCAAGCAGAGCCCCGTGTCAATCACTGACTCAAGCAGCCAAGGGTAATGCAGCTACCAGATATGACCAAGACCCGAGCCAGCTGATGACATCCCAGAACTGATAACTCACAGAAGCAAAGAGGTGTGCAGGGGTCCAAGACTGATAAAATCCCATTTAAAAGGGAGGATTTTTGCAGGAAATTGTCAGACTCTTCAGACACTGACCCCTCTGTGTCTGACCATTTCAAGAAGGCAGCTGCTGCTAAAGGTTTTGCCCGGTTCATCTCCAAACAGAACTGAGATAATTCATTGTTTGAGCATAATAAGCAGTAAGAGCTGCAAGCTGACCAGGCTGGACTGAGGCCTTACCTCAACTGCTTGCCCACAAGCTGACTTTGGGTTTGGTTTATTAACTTCCTACCCCCTCTTGTATTTTGTTGGTTGTGTGGCTGGTCTTGTGCTTTACTTTATGTACCATGTAAGAAGCCAAGTTAAACACGTGGGTGAAATGTCATTGAATTTGGAATTGTGAACCTGTGTTATAATTATGTTAACCTTGCTTTAAGACTGAATAAAGCTGACATTGTAGAAAGACACAATCCATGTGTGTACCTTCATAGCATGCTCATGACAGATAGGAAGGACAGGGTGCCTCCCGTGTGGAGGACTGGAGATGCAGGAAAAGTTCCTGAGTATCTGAGATCTGGGGGTCAGAAAGCCTTCCTAAAGAAATTACCAGCCAACCTGGTGCCTGAAGAATGTGCAGAAGTTAGCCAGAAATATGTGGGATTTGAGGGGAGGCAGTTTCAGGTAGAAAGAACAGCATGAGCAGAGGTTCTCCTGCTGGAACAAATGAAGGCGGTCTCTTCGGCAGAGAGAGTGTCTATGTATTGGAAGTGGGGAGGAAGCAAGAGATGAGATTGTGATGGGGTTTTGGGGTGATGGTGGGGTTCAGAGCTGATGGCCAAGCAAGAATTCTTGAAGACACCTTTGTGCAAAAAGGTGATTTTATTAAAGCACGGGGACAGGGTGCCTGGGTGACTCAATCAGTTAAGTGTCCCTTCGGCTCAGGTCGTGATCTCATGATTGGTGAGTTCAAGTCCCACAACCGGCTCTATGCTGATAGCTCAGAGCCTGGAGCCTGCTTCAGATTCTGTGTCTCCTCTCTGACTCACCCCGCTCACACTGTCTCTCTCTCTCTGTCTCTGTCTCTGTCTCTCTCTCTAAAACAAATAAACATTAAAAAAATAAATAAATAAAAGTACCAGGACAGGACCCATGGGCAGAAAGAGCTGCATTGGGGTTGTGATGGGTAATTGATTTTATACTTTCAAGTTAGGAGGGGGTTAGGGATAGAGTAAGTCTCTAAAGGTATTTTGGAAGCAAGGTTTCCAGGACCCCGAGGGGCTAGCTGTTGTTAGGAAAACACCATTTATTACCGTTTAGTAAAACCTGAGTCATGAGACCCTTCTGATGTGTATCAGGGGCCACAAGCTTGGAGTACGATTGCCAGCGTATATCTTGGGAGAGCTGAGATAAAGGAAGTTTCCAAAGGAATTTTTATATGTTCAAGTAAACTTACAGGATCCTGAGGGGTCAGGATAATGTTAAGCCAAGATTCCCTTTTGCCCCTAGCACAGCTCACACAGGCAGCTGAGCAACTAGGGGAAGATCACTCTGCCAGTTTCAAGGATGTCAATGGGCTGTAGACAGTAAAGGAATTTAATTTTTAATTTGCCTTTTTTCACACATCACCAGGACAAGAACTTAAACCCCCTTACATCTTGATGAGGGTGATATTAGGTCTCCAGGAAGCAGAATCTATAGGTTTTTAGAGATTAGGGTATGGATAAGATTGCCTTTTTCTTGCAGTTATACATAAACTGAAGGAGACTCCTGTCCTGCATAACTGTGATCTCTACCAAGTCAACCATTTGCTGTCTTTCCTTTCTTCTGTTCTTGGGCAGCCAGGAGTGTCTGAGGAATATCACACATACCCCACGTTGGGGTGGGGTGCTGTTAACTTGTACTTTGCCCTCAGCTTGCCCTCCAGTTGTCCAGCCCTCAACTGGAGCATAAAGAGAGGCAAGATCATACACAGATTTGTAAGCAAAAGTAAGGGATTGCGGCTCTACCCTAAAAGTCTTGGAAGTTTTAAGAAATAAAGTGACTATACAGAAAGCAGGAAGACCAACTAGGATGGGGATATGAATTGAAGTGATTTAAGACTGACAAAATTCTCAGTTTTGCTAAGGTTACTGGATTGATAGAGAACAGTATCTGGATTGGCAGAAAACAGTAGTAAATTCATCTACCCAGCATACTTTGAGTTTGCCTGAGCATTTCTAGACTAGATAGAGAAATAGATTGAATATCATCAGGTAGTGTAGATTCTAGAGCAAGACTATCCAGGTTCAAATCCCAGCTCTACCATTGAATAGTTTTATGAAGCTGGACGTAGGTAAGATCATGAGGACAACTCACCTCATAGACTTGCCATGAATATTAAGTGAGCGAATACTTATAAAACCCTAGAATGATGCCTGGAACATAATTAGAGCTCTCTGTGCCTGCCAGTATAATTTCACAAGAAAACTCACACACTTACATTTATCATGCTATCAGTTTCTTCAAATATCACTTTCTCTGAAAGGTAAATAGGGTTTCATGGTCACATAAGTTTAAACAATACTAAAGAAGAAAAAAAGAAAAGAAGATACCTAATTGAAACCTGATATCACACATGGCTTTCTGTGGGTTGTGGTCACGACTTAGGAGGTCACCCTACTGTGAAAGTCCCTATACCCCCTGTAATTTTCAGATTCCAGAATAACCACTAATAGTATTTCAGTTTATATTCTTTCAATTCTATTTCTGTACACATCAAATTTATAGTTATGTCGTTCTTAAGGACATTCTTCAAGGGCAATGAATTGATCTACTTCATTTTTTAAAAAATGTTTATTTATTTTTGAGAGAGAGACTTGAGAGCACCAGGGGGGGAGGGGCAGAGAGAGAGGGAGACAATCTGAAGCAGGCTCTGTGCTGACAGCAAAGAACCTGATGGAGGGCTCGTACTCACAAGTTTTGAGATCATGACCTGAGCTGAAGTTGGACAGTTAACTGACTGACACACCCAGGTGCCCCTGATTTATCTCATTTTTTAAAAATGGCTACAATGCTATTCCATTTTATGCAGGTGCCACAGGATTTTGTTTGTTTTTCTTTGTTTGTTTAATCTACTCTCCTCTTTGTGGACATTTATTTATTGCCTGTACTTTTTCTACAGTACAAACAACATGATGAATATGTGTGTGTATACATACGATATACATATCTGTACATTTACATACATACATGTCGATATACATGGATATCTCTGCATTTATTCTATCATATTTATAGGGAGAGGTTTTTGACTCCAGCTTTCTATGCAAGGAAAACTGATCAAGGAAATTTTAAAATGCATGAGAAACGTGTCAAAAGTTACCTACCCATTCATTTATGTAAAAGCCCTAGTATTGCAGTCTTCCCGGATGGCTAGCAAGAGGGAAAAATTGTTCCTTTGTTTCCACCACTCACCCCCACCCCAAGCCAGCCCCCCAGGCAACAGAATAATGCCACCCTACCTAACCTCACAGGCAAGTGGAAGAAAACAGAGATTTTCAAGTTGTGATCTCCACAGGAATCAGACTGCCCCCTAGAGGTCAATTTGGAAGTTACTGAAGTCTTTTTTTTTTTTTTTAAACTTTTTTAAATGTTTATTTATTTTTGAGAGAGAGACAGAGAACATGAGCGGGGGAGGGGCAGAGAAAGAGAGGGAGACACAGAATCCGCAGCAGGGTCCAGGCTCTGAGCTGTCCACACAGAGCCAGATGTGGGGCTTGAACTCACAAATGGTGTGATCGTGACCTGAGCTGAAGTCAGCTGCTCAACCAACCCAGGAGCCCCCTGAAAGTCTTTTTGATTGTCTCAGTCATTGGAATTTGGGATTGGAAGGACTCATATGGACTCCCATTTAGTTCAGTAGGGACCAGGCACACAACAGTGTGTAGAATAGTCTCACAATGCAAAATTGTTTCTGAGTATGAATGTCTAGTCCCTCCAAACATTTATAGAGGTTAAAAACCTGTTCATAATTATTTGAGCTTAAACCTAATTTTTTTTTCACATATAAACAAAACACTTTGCATGCTTTTACTAGACACTGAATTTTCCACAAATGCAACCATTGTGCAAATCTAGGAAAGACTATACTTTACTTGGCCCAGGAGTTTACTGAGTTACTCACCATTTTGGAAAATCATTTCTCTGAAGCCATCTTGGGTTATAGTTTTTGAGCTGGTGACACATTGAAGTGGTTCAGAACAAGCCTCCGCAAAATGTGCCACTCTGGCCTGTGTACTATTTTGAGGTGAACATGACTGAGGCCCTGCAGGCTTAAGAAAAACTTAAGAAAAAATTTGCCCTCCATTAACTACCTAGAAGAATCTACATAAGGAGCCTTTCCCACAAGGAGAGTTACTACCAGAGAGAAATTTTAACTGAGTGACCAATCTCTATGGCAGGGCAAACATCTAATTACGAAACACCTGCTCTTCTCTTTGCCTGTGAACTGGTCTCCCACCCTCTGAAGCCCCAGTCCTCTATCCCATTTCTTAGCTCAGAATGGCACATATAACTCACTTTACTGCTCTTTTTAAAAAAAAAAATTTTAATATTTATTTATTTTTGAGACAGAGGGAGACAGAGAGCGAGTGGGGGAGGGGTAGAGAGCGATGGAGGCACAGAATCTGAAACAGGCTCCAGGCTCTGAGCTGTCAGCACAGAGCCCGATGTGGGGCTTGAACCCACAAACTGTGAGATCATGACTTGAGCTGAAGTGGGATGCTTAACCTACTGAGCCACCCAGGTGCCACTATTTTACTGCTTTTTGAACCTCTCATGTATGTGGGGTTCCTGTGCATACAAAATTAAACTTGATTTTCTCCTGTTAATCTGTCTCATGTCAATTTAAATCTTAGCCAGAAGAAACTTTGAAAGATAAAGGAAAAAATTTCTGTCCAACAATATTATAACTGTTGCTATATGCATTTGTACCTAGTAGATTCTCATTTTTCTATATAGAGGCCCAAGCAACTCACTATTCATTATGCCTTCTAGTATGATCATACCAAACATTTACTTATTAGCTATATATTAATTTTATAGTAATTTTTTATCAATCGTTTATATTTCAACTTGAGCATTAAAATTAAAATCATATTGTTTTTTTAAACTGTATATAAAAATAGGTGAATGGTAAAAATGATGTTACACCATATTTATTACTGAAAGGAGACAGATGAGAAGAAATTTTATAATAATGAGCAAAGCACCTATCTTCATCCCAAAATAGAACTTTATTTACTTATTTTTCTTCAAGTTTTCACTTAAATCCCACTTAATTAACATGCAGTGTAATATCAGTTCCAGGTGAAGGATTTAGTGATTCATCACTTACATACAAAACCCAGTGCTCACGTGGATGGAACTGGAGAGTGTTATGCTAAGTGAAATAAGCCTTACAGAGAAAGACAGATACCGTATGTTTTCACTCTTATGTGGATCCTGAGAAACGTACCAGAAGACCATGGGGGAGGGGAAGGAAAAAAAAAGAAAGGTTAGAGTGGGAGAGAGCCAAAACATAAGAGACTCTTAAAAACTGAGAACAAGGGTTGATGGGGGGTGGGTGATGGGTATTGAGGAGGGCCCCTGTTGGGATGAGCACTGGGTGTTGTATGGAAACCAATTTGACAATAAATTTCATGTTAAAAAAAAAAAAAAACAACCCAGTGCTCATCACAACACCTGCCCTCCTTAATATCCATCACCTGTTTATCTCACCCCTCCCCACACACTTCCCCTCCAGTAACCCTGTTTGTTCTCTAGAGTCTGTTTCCTGGTTTGCCTCTCTTTTTTTCTCCTTCTCTTAAACTGTTTTGTTTCTTAAATTACACATATGTGTGAAATCATATGGTACTTGTCTTTCTCTGACTTATTTCACTCAGCATAATAATCTGTAGCTCCATCCACATTCATTGCAAATGGGAAGATTTCATTTTTTATGGCTGAGTAATATTCCAGCGTATATACATATATACCACCTCTTCTTTATCCAACCATCAGTCCATGGACACTATTTCCATATTCCACATTTCCATATTTTGGCTGTTGTAGATAATGCTGTTATAAACAGTGGGGTGCATACATCCCTCTGAATTAGTATTTTTGTGTTCTTTGGGTAAAAAGCCAGTAGTGCTATTGCTGGATCACAGGGCAGATTCACTTTAAAGTTTTTGAGGAATCTCCATACTGTTTTCCAGAGCGGCTGCACCAGTTTACATTCCCACTAACAGTGTAAAAGGGTTCCCCATTCTCTGCAGCCTCGCCAACACCTGTTTCCTGTTGTTGATTTTAGCCATTCTGATGGGTGTGATATGGTATCTCATTGTGGTTTTGATTTATATTCCCCTGATGATGAGTTATGTTGAGCATCTTTTCATGTGTCTCTTAGGCATCTGTACATCTTCTTTGGAAAAAATGTCTATTCTTGTCTTCTACCCATTTTTAAAATGGATTATTTGTTTTTTGGGTATTGAGTTTTAGAAATTCTTTACAGATTTTGGATACTAACCCTTTATCAGATATTTCATTTGCAAATATCTTCTCCCATTCCAAAGGATGCCTTTTAGTTTTGTTGATTGTTTCCTTTGCTGTGCAGAAGATTTTATTTTGATGAAGTCCCAATAGTTTATTTTTGCTTTGTTTCCCTTGCCTCAAGAGACATATCTAGTAAGAAGTTGTTATGGCCCATGTCAAAGAGGTTACTGCCTATGTTCTCCTCTAGAATTTTTGATGATTTTCTGTCTCCTCTAAGGTCTTTTATCCATTTTGAATTTGTTTCTGTGTATGGTGTAAGAAAGTGGTCCAGTTTCATTCTTTTGCATGTTGCTGTCCAGTTTTCCCAACACCAACTGTTGAAGAGACTTTTTCCATTTGATATTCTTTCATGCTTTGTGAAAGATTAGTTAACCATATAGCTGTGGGTCCATTTCTAGGTTTTCTACTCTGTTCCATTGATCTATGTGTCTGTTTTTATGCCATTTTATTATTTTATTTTTTTTGGTGTGTATTTATTTTTGAGAGAGAGAAAGACAGAGAGGGAGCAGGGGAGGGGCAGAGAGAGACACACACACAGAATATGAAGCAGGCTCCAGGCTCTGAGCCTGACAGCACAGAGCCTGACTCAGGGATCGAACCCATGAACCGTGAGATCATGACCTGAGCCAAAGTCGGACGCTTAACTGGCTGAACCACCCAGGTGCCCCTGTGCCTCTATTCTACAGCTTTGTAATGTACCTTGAAGTCCTGAATCGTGATACCATGCCTCCAGTTTTGCTTTTCTTTTTCAAGAGTGCTTTAGCTACTTCAGGACTTTTGTGCCTCCATACGAATTTTAGGATTGTTTTTCGGAGCTCTGTGAAAAATGCTGGTGGTATTTTATAGCGGTTGCATTAATGTGTAGATTGCTTTGGTAGTATAAACATTTTAACAATATTTCTTCTTCCAATCCACGAGCATGGAATGTTTTTCCATTTCTTTGTGTCCTCTTCAATTTCTTTCATCAGTGTTTTTTTTTTAATTTTTTAATGTTTCTTTATTTTTGAGAGAGAGAGAGAGAGACAGAGCATGAGCAAGGGAGGAGCAGAGAGAGAAGGAGACACAGAATCCAAAGCAGGCTCCAGGCTCTGAGGTGTCAGCACAGAGCCTGACGTGGGGCTCGAACCCACGGAGTATGAGATCATGAGATCATGATCATGATCATGAGATCATGTCCTGAGCCGAAGTCGGACGCTCAACCAACTGAACCACCCAGGCGCCCCTCATCAGTGTTTTATAATTTTCAGAATACAGATCTTTTACCTCTTTGGTTAGATTTATTCCTCTATATCCTATGGGTTTTGGTGTAATCGTAAATGGGATTGATTCCTTAATTTCTCATTCTGCTACTTCATTATTGGTATATGGAAATGCAACAGATTTCTGTACTTTGATTTTGTACCTGAAACTATTGAACTCATGTATTAGTTCCAGCAATTTTTTGGCGGAGTCTTTCAGGTTTTCTATATAAAGTATCATGTTGTCTGCAAATAGTGAAAGTTTGACTTCTTCCTTGCTGGTTTGTATGCCTTTCATTTCTTTTGTTGTCTGATTGCTGACACTGGGACTTCCGGTACTATGTTAAATAACAAAAGTGAGAGGGGCACCTGGATGGCTCAGTCAGTTAAGCGTCTTACTCTTGACTTCAGCTCAGGTCATGATCTCACAGTTCATGAGTCTGAGCCCCATATCAGGCTCTCCGCTGTCAGTGTAGAGCCCACTTTAGATCCTTGGTCCCTCTTCCCCTTTGCCCATCCCCTCCTGGTGCTATCTCTCTCTGTCTCAAAAATAAATAAGCATTAGAAAAATTAAATATCAAAGTGATAGTGGACATCCCTGTCTTGTTCCTGACTATACAGCAAAAGCTCTCAGTTTTCCCCCATTGAGAATATTAGTGGTGGGTTTTCACTAATAATAAAGGGTGGCCCTTCACATAATGAAGGGTGGCCTTTATTATGTTGAGGTATGCTCCCTCTCTCCCTATTTTGTTGAAGGTTTTTATCATGAATAGATGTTGTGCTTTGTCAAATACTTTATCTGCATCTATGAGAGGATCACATGATTCTTATCCTTTCTTTTAATAATGTGGTGTATCACACTGATTTGTGATTCTTGAACACCCTTGCGACCCATGAATAAATCCCACTTGATCATGGTGAACGATTCTTTTAACGTACTGTTGGATTCGATTTGCTAGTTTTTTGCCGAGAAGTTTTGCATCCATGTTCATCAGGAATATTGGCCTGTAGTTCTGTTTTTTAGTGGAGTCTTTGTCTGATTTTGGAATCAGAGGAAGGCTGGCTTCATAGAATGAGTTTGGAAATTTTACTTTTGTTTCTACTTTTTTGGAAAAGTTTGAGAAGAATAGGTACTAACTCTTCTTTAAATGTTTGGTAGAATTCCCCTGGGAATTCATCTGGCCCTGGACTTTTGTTTGTGGGAGATTTTTGATTAGTGATTCAACTTCTTTCGCTGGTTATTTTGTTTCTTCCTGCTTCAGTTTTGTTAGTTTATCTAGGCATTTGTCCATTTCTTCCAGATTATCCGATTTGTTGGCACATCATTTTTCATAATATTCTCATAATTGTATTTCTGTAGTGTTTATTATTTCTGTTCTCGGTTTGTGATTTTATTTCTTTGGGTCCTTTCTCTTTTCTTTTTTGGGAAGTCTGGCTAAAGGTTTATCAATTTTATTGATTTTTTTCAAAGAACTAGCTCCTGGTTTCATTGATCTGTTCTACTGTTTTTTTAGTTTCTATATCACTTATTTCTGCTCTAATCTTTATTATTTCCTTCCTTTTATTGACTTTAGGTTTCATTTGTTCTGTCTCTAGCTCCTTTAGGTGGAAACTTAGGTTGTTTATTTGAGATTTTTCTAGCCTCTTGAAATAGGCCTGCATTGCTATGTACTTCCCTCTTGATACCACTTTTGTTGATTCCTAAAAGTTTTGGACCATTGTGTTTTCATTTTTATTTGCTTCCTTGTATGTTTATATTTCTTCTTTAATTTCTTGGTTTACCCATTCATTCTTTAGTACCATGCTGTTTAACCTCCATATTTGTGGTCTTTCCATAATTTTTCATTGATTGATCTCAAGTTTCATAGCATATGGTCAGAAAATATTCATGGTATGCTCTCAATCTTTTTGTACTTGTTGAGGCCTGATTTGTGACTTAATATGTGATCTATTCTGGATAATGTTCCATGTGCACTCTAAAACACTCTCAAACGGGATAGAAGGAACATACTTAAAGATCATAAAAGCCATTTATGAAAAGCCCACAGCTAACATCATCCTCAACGGGGAAAAACTGAGAGCTTTTTCCCTGAGATCAGGAACACGACAGGG